>NC_136418.1:179674372-179821872 GCF_052625555.1 Lactuca saligna
TTCCAATTTACAAACCAGTTATAAGAATGGTTAATCAATCTATCAATTAACAAATTTCTTTTAGTATTTTGTCCATTAAAGATGATGGAATTCCTAAAATTTCTAAGAAGCCACCACATTGTCATTATTATCGATTCAAACTTAACTTTCTATTCCAATTTACAAACCAATTACAAGAATGTTTAATCAATCTATAGATTAACAAATTCTAGTATTTCGTCCATTAACGATGATGAAATTCCTAAAATTCCAAAGAAGCCACCACATTGTCATTATTATCAATTCAAGAGCTGTTTTTTAAACTAAAGAGTGATTAATTGTCCTTACCCATTAAACCGCATCTTCCACCCCAATAAATTTGGAATATTGATATCACACCATCTACCAACCAACTTCCACAACTTAGAATCAACTTCACAAATAATAAGCAAATATGAAATATCTTCCATATCTGAGTTACAAACACCGCACATCCATACCTCTCACATCAAGATTGATTCGAATGGGAAGACGATTCAAACATCGCCAATAAAAAATATTTACATTTCTAGGAAGATATTTGTTCCACCTAGTCCCGACCAAACCATTAGGAAGAGAATTGTCTTTAATTAGGCTTCTAGCATCTAAAACAGAAAACTCATCGCCATTATCAATATTCTAAACCCAACGATCATTAGATGTCGAGATGGTGAAGTCACGGATCATGTCCGAGAGCTATTGCAATTGAGAAATCAAAGTCCCTCCAAGAATCGGTATGCATCTAGACCAATTACAAGTAACCTTGTTCGACCTTTGACTAATTCTGCAATCTTTATCAATCTCCAAAAGGAATAACCGTGGGACTTCCAAATTATTAAAAGATGTTTTTTTATCAATGAACGAGTATTATATGTTATATCAAGCTAACACATATGATGGGTGTTTAAATGTGACACCCATTGAAGATTAAGGTGAGGGTGAACACACCTGGAAGTCTTCAAAATAGGCATGAAAGCGGCGAGAGTTGAAATTGGAGATTAGTTGTCTTCAAAGAACGTATAATTATCCAAATGGAATACATGATACCAACTCAGGGTGTAAAAACGTTTTCAATTAATCAAGACTAGTCTCTCTACTTAGTTTGTTTGCAAAATATACCCTAGTTGAGAGTGTTTAAAGAAATTGTGATATGAAAGTACAGAACAACATAATAATTTACTTTTTTTTTAATTTCAATTTTCAAAATCATTAATTATGCTCTTTAACAAATACAATTTCAAATTTCAAAATCATTAATTTGACATTACACGATGTGTCCAAAAAACCAGGGATGTAATCCCATAAAATTAAAGCTACTATTTTAAAGCAAAGTTTTACATAGACGTAACAGGTAAACGAACAACAAGTTATGCATGATAGTTGGACTATAATGAGGAGCTCCACAACATCCGACACAAGGAAACCGAAAGTATCAAATGCAAAAGTTATAAACGTGTGTTGATTTTCCATGCAGGATTTCTCATGTTTTGCCACTTTGCATGATGTAATTTTTAAAGCAGTTTGTCCCACAATGAAAACTCCATCCACCCCAAGCATACAAGAGGGGAAACCCTATTAGATCCACATATACATGCTTCCCTCCATCCGATCCAAAAATTAAAACATAAGCTGGTCTAAGTGTTGATCTTCCTTCCAAAGGGTCAATCGGAAAGTTTATGGGTGCCTCTTTCTTGGCAAAAACCCCAGCAAGCCTAAATATGTCGAAAAGAACATCCATAACCAGATAGTGTTGTTACTTGAAACTCGAGAGCTCTCTATAATGAATTTCATGCTCCCCAAAGGAGTCCAAGCATGCCTTGCGACAAACAAGGCATGTCTCATCAGCCAAAAACAAATGGATCATGTGGCGATACTAGGATAGCACGATACTCCACTGGTGATATATGCTGGCCAAGACCATCAATAGGAATAGCCATAAGAAAATCCTAAGCATGTGGTACCCTTTGACACTCAAAAACTGCTTTCTATCTAATCGTCATGTCGAACTGAACTTTCATGTATTTGACAATTTTACTAAAAATGGCACTTGCCAATGAATATTGGGCTTTTGGAGGGACGATGTCTTTATTAGTGAAATCGCTGAAGTCAAAACCCTAAATCGTATCACGAAGACATGCCAAAATACAAATATAATCAGAATCCATATCAAATATGTTGCTATCTCGTAATATATGGTCTTATAACACTCACGACTGAGCTCGTGAGATCACAAAATCATAGGACCAAAAATAAAGGTCAAA
This sequence comes from Lactuca saligna, assembly GCF_052625555.1. NCBI lineage: Eukaryota > Viridiplantae > Streptophyta > Magnoliopsida > Asterales > Asteraceae > Lactuca > Lactuca saligna. The sequence goes on from NC_136418.1 coordinate 179,676,652, forward strand.
TTTTGATTATGTCACTTATTATGTATTTCATATTTTTCTATATAAATGTCAAATTTTTCGAAACAAAAAAAAAATCTAATTTACCATTGAAAAATATGTTTTTAATGACCAAAAATAAGTTTTAACAGTTGATGATGCATTTGAAAACATGACCAAGTTTTAAAGATGGTGATATTTTTGCTATTCTTACTTTACAAGAATGGCAATATAATTAAGAAAAAAAAAGGGTCATTTTGGTGAATATCTCGTAAAGTTATGTGACCATCTAATAAGGACTAAAACTGTAAGAAAAGAAAAATATTGGATCTAATCTGGAAAACACCGAAACACATTGGACAAAAAAGTAATTTAGTGTATAACAATTTTTTATACGAGTGAGAGAGTAGAGTGTAGTTGGATCACTTTAGCGCCACAGATTATTTTGGCCCTGTGTTTCTCTCAATCCGAATCCCATTGATGGTTGGAACGTGAAAATTCCAACTCAAATCCAATGGTTTTCTCTTTAAATTCATTCGTCGGCTTCACTTCGACGGTATGTTATCGTATTCGTTCTCATTTCCTCGTTTGATTAATGGTTGTGTTTCTACTTATCCTTTTGGCGTTTCAGTTTGATTCTTGTTGATCGGTTTAGTAATAAAACCTTTAATCTAAACTCTTTTATAATTCTGCTATCGTGATTCGGATGACACAAGTTGGAGGATTTCATCCTTTTTCACTTTGATTATAATCAACGCATCATGTATGGACTAGAGAAAAATTAGCACCAAAAATGGTTTAGGGTTTCAGGAGTTCGTTTAACAACTCATGGTGCTCAAAATTATCTTTTGAATCGATTTCTATGGTTTCCGATAAGATTTTATGGATAAGGAGTTTCCTGTATGTGTAACATAGCATATTCCTTCTTCTTTTCTCTGACAACACTCTCTGGATCGATAAACTCATACAATTCATGAAACAAAATAGTAACACAATCAACAAAATGTGCTTTTATCGTATTTAGCTGACAAATTCCACATACATATACAATCCATTGAAAAACTTTCTTCTCAATATCATTATCAACTGTAAATACACAGGCTAAGCATCAAAATGTCTCAAGAGAGTGCATAGGCCTAAAAGCCAGCCATTTCCCCTCTTCTTCTACATCACTTGTTTTCAGTAGAAGACCAATACATACAAGAAATCAAAGACCTCTTTCAGTTTCAAACAGCGATAGCGTTACAACAGAAACGACCGAAAAGACATCAGAAATTCCTGAAATTTCCATTTCCATCAATCAGTCACTTCCCACTTCTGAATCTGATCCTATCACAAAGACAAAACCCGATGAGGCTGCTTCTAATGGATCCATATCTTCTCCTTCTGAATCTGAACCAAAAAGATCAAAATTAACAGCAAGAGAGAAGCTAAAAGCAGCTAGGGTTCGCAGCAGATCCTCAGAACCAAAACCAGTTAAAAAAGCAGAGATGGGAAGCAAAGTGTTGGAAGCTTTGAGGGAAAACGATAGAATATCAGGGAAGATGAGATCAGGTCTTCCAGAGGCACCTACAAATTTGTTTGATGACAGCAAACGTGGAATGCCCAAAAAGGGGTTGACATTTGAGCTACCAGTTGGATGGGATGTGTTTCTCATTATCCTTTCAGTCGTTTTGATAAGCACTATCATGTTTACAACTACCTTCATTGTTTGGAAGGTGGGTGCCATTCATTTCAACGAGAACTAGCATCTTCTTCAAACCAAATCATATATGCTTCAATGTAAAAACTTAGCTCCCCTTTATACATTTCATTGCTATAAAGCTTCTTTCTATTCATACCATCTTGTTAAAAGCAAACTTGTATCAGTTATATGTGTAGAGTTATTGATCTTTTGTTAGATGCGTGTTTTAAATCCATAGGATGGTAGGATACTAGAATCGATCTGCTCATACATATGGTCATTATTAAGCGGGGTTTAATCTTCATCACAAAAAACTTTCCAACTTAAGTAAATAAGGTTGAAAAGTTATTTATGTTAATCCCACATAGGAGAATCGATAGATTTGCTATCCAAACTCTAGAACTTGATGATTTAAAACAATTTTTGAAGTACAATGTACGAAAAAAAATGATATAAGTCAAACAAATTGAAAAATTCGCTACCATTTATAACAGGTAAATTAAACAACGAAACAACAAAGTTTATACACGTTTTTGAAATTATGATTTAATATTTAACAGAGTGTAATAACTTAAATAATTTTTTTTATTAAAAGATATGTTATTGGTTTTATTTTTTATTTTTATTGTGTAGAAAAAGAAAAGTATAAGTTTATTTGTGAGTGCAAGCAGTTGCTATGGTCAACAATCACGGCTCGTCGACCGACCTCACTGGTTTTTTACTTAATTCTTAATCTAATTATTAGTTAAACTCTTCCCGTTGTTTAAAATTAATCTCTAGTAAACTGTTAGTTTTCTTGTTAAGCCTGGACTATTATTTTGTGTTGGTTGAATAGGTTATAAATATGATAGCTAATAATAATCTATTAGCTTTTAATTGTAATTTGTAATCTATTAGCTTTTAATTGTAATTTGTAGAAAAAAGGGAAGGGAGTTGCATTCACTTTAAGTGGTATTGTTGGTAATAGAATGTACAATCTAATTAAATATACATCAACTAAAGTCAAGTCCAACAAACATGGTATTGCTGGTAGTAGAATGTACAATCTAATTAAATATACATCAAATAAAGTCCAAATCGAATGTACAATCTAATTAAATATACATCAAAATATACATCAAATAAAGTCCAAATCCAACAAACAATTTACAAAATAGAATAGAATTATCAACTCATGTACAAGTATAACAAGGGTGTGGTTTGCTTTTTTTTGGCAATGCTGTTACAACTTGCATAATCAGATTCAGTTGCAACCAACATAAGGTAAGATTTGGATGCCTCCCGAATCTCAGATTATTGTTTTATAATACCACCCGCGCACCAATTAAATATAAATATCATATTTTTTTATATAATTTATATAAACACAAAAATATATGTAAAAATTATAAAATATATTGCAATTTTTATATCGAGCCCTATAAAACGTATAAAAATACAAATCGTTGTAAAATTAAATTGTGGGTAACAGAGTATCAGTTTAAATTGTGGGTAACATATCGTTGTAAAATTAAATTCTTAACAATATGCATTGATAAAGAAAAAACAAAAATTAAGCCAAACAAAACAAAAGTATTAGGTGAAGCAAAGTTTGTTAGGAATTTAATGTTAGTTTTAACCGTCTCCAAATAAAATAAATAAACGAAACAGACGCACGAGCAGTTTATGGTTCATGCCAACTACTCCCCCTGGCCTTCCTGAACGGTTAAACCTAACCTCTCCTTCACTTCTTCTTCTTCTTCTTCTTCTTCTTCATAACCCCCACCCACCCTCCATCCCTCAACCGTTTTAATTACACCCATCTGCATCACTTCAAAATTCAAAACATTTCATGGCGGCATCAGACGACGGCGGAGGAGGAGTAGTAGGAGGCAAGATCAAGGGATCCTGGAGCCCACAAGAGGACGCCACCCTCATTAAACTGGTGGAGCAACATGGACCGCGCAATTGGTCCCTCATCAGTTCCAGTATCCCAGGCCGATCTGGAAAATCCTGCCGTCTCCGGTGGTGCAATCAGCTCAGCCCTGACGTGGAGCACCGTCCATTTACTCGTGAAGAGGACGACGTCATCGTCAGAGCACATGCAATCCATGGCAACAAGTGGTCCACCATCTCCAGGCTCCTACCTGGACGCACTGATAACGCGATTAAAAACCACTGGAACTCGACTCTCCGCCGACGAGGCGTCTCAAACTCCGGCTTTGCCGTTGCTGTTGCGAAACGACCACTCACAGATGGATCCAGCGAGTCAACCCAGTCGGATCATCTTCCTGAATCCAAGAAGCAATGCTCCCGTAACTCCGACCACAGCAGTTGCGACGGACCTCCGACGGTTCTGACGCTTTTGCCACCCGGGGATATCAAAATCAAAACGGTGGAAGAACAAGTAATAACAGAAAAGAACGCAGAGGTGGATGATGACGTGGAGGAGAAGTCGACGGTGGAGATGGAGAACACGTGTCTGGTAACGATCATGAAACGTATGATAGCAGAAGAGGTTCGGATTTATATTAACGAACTAAGATCCAAAGAAGAGCATCCTTCGTCTTAGTTCAAAGTAACTGAAACGCTCATTCACATTTCCATCTTTCATTTTACATTTCAGATTCGGATTATTAAAATCGATTATAATATATATGAAACATAATATATTTTTATAAAGAATATTTGGAAACTTTAGATTGTAGGGCTTTACCCAATTAAGGGAGCCCTTCCAGAAATTCTCGATGGCCAAGGGAGACCCAAGGCCAAGGAGGGGGTTTGGAAATAGTTTTCAACCAGCAATTGACGCGCCTCGGTTATTACCTCATTAGCTGCGTCATTGCCCCAAGCGCAAAGATGCCTCATCACGTTGCCCACATCTCTCGTTTTATAGGCTCATCTCCTCACCCATTTTTCGTTTTTCAGCGATGTGGGATGAAACTCATATATCATCTATGTGCTTCTCAATCCACCTCCTCAAACAATTCCTTCTTTCTATTCGAGTTATGGAAAACTATAAAATAAATTTATCACAAAAAGTTATTTTTGTAGAAAAGAAAAGACGTCTTCGGAAGTGTAAACGTGTAATTTTTTTTAACCTTTTGATGATGGTCAAATTTGTTACAGCTCTTATGAAATTATATTATTTGGATGCTTTAAGTAGTAAAGATTTAGTAGCCAGATATGTTTATCTAAGAGTGATTTTTTTTAAAGAACGTCAATGAAAAGTGATTATTAGTTTATTACCATCTCAAATCATAATAATCTGATAATCTATCACGAAATGCATCTCAATCGCCTTGTAATGTTTTATTATTACGACTGAAAATGGAAAAGTTAAGATAAACATTTAATCGAAATATAAGTAATGAAAAAAAAAAAAAAAAAAACTTCATTACCATATTCGTTTCATGGTAATAAACATTATGATCGTGTATTCTTTTCATGGTTGTTATTATTATAAATAAAAGGTAAAACATGATTTCATGGTTATTATTTTGTGTATGGGGATCTTTCTCCATCTTTCATTTTGTGTTTCTTTTCTCTTTTCCGGTGATGAAAGCACATTTATGATGTCATATATTTTGACATCATTAAAATGAAATTGTCATACAGCTATATACTGTCAACATTTCAGTCTTCACTATTCATCGAAACAAATCTTTTGACTTTTGCGTTAGTTTTCGATCGAAGCTTCCATTGCAACTTGTTCAAGATTATAGATGTCAATAAAATTCAAATAACAACGCTTCATGAATTTCATAAATTAGAGTGATATTGGTCCTAAGAATTTGTCTAAAATAAAAAGATAATTACAAGAAGTAGTTTATTTTGTATAGGTATATTTCCAGAATAATCATTGGCACTTCCTTTGTCTGTCAGATGTATGTGTTTACCACGAGAATAATTTTTTTCATGTAAATGTCACTATTTTGTTATGATGCTTGTAGTAAAAAAAATAAAAGAAAAACAAACAATGAATTGGTGGGGTGAGGAGGATGTCACAGTCTAAGAAAGTTCAACTAGTACTTTATGTTGTGCAAGTTGCATATATAGAAATCACAAAGAAAGGCACCAGAGGAAATGCTATTAAATTGATCCTATACACATTGTTCATTATACATACATACGCATACGACTTATTTAATTGATCGTATACACAATAGATGTTCATGATGCATATGCATTATTTAATTGATCGTATACACAATAGATGTTCATGATGCATATGCATTAATGCGACCATCTCAAACAAGGAAATTGATTGCAATTCACATCATTTTAACAATAATGGTCGATCAATGACTCAATAAGTTTGGGGGTTCTAAGCAAACCAACAATTTAAAACCCTTTTACATTTATTATATTTAATGTTATAAACCTTCATCTCCAATCCAGACTTGCGACCGGCAATAATAAACTAAAAAAAAATTAATGGCGGAGTTAATTTTTTTTATTATGTATATGTTTTTTGTGAATATATTTAAGACATAATTATTAACTATTTTATTAATAATAACAATCAATAATGAACAATCACCAAGATGGGTGAGGATTTAGGATTATACTTGGAGCTTGTTGCCTTGAGATTTGAGAATAGAAGTATACAAGATAATAGAAATTGGAAAGATCAAATCTGGAAAACTGAAAAAAAAAAAAAAAATACCATTTTGTGAAACAATAAAAACTGAAAATAAAGAGAAAACGGATTGAAGATAAATTATTTTGTATTGTAAACGTGTAATCAATGACCAATGAATAATTCACAAAGTGTAACTGAAAATATAAAATATCATTGCAGTGTAACACAATAACAGTGAACTTTGAGTTTGGGAGACATCAAAAAATTTTGAACAGTAAACTGATAGAGTTTACCTTCAGTGATAGATAATCAGATGAGTAGATGACAATAAGTGGTCTTTCCTTCAGAGATCAGAATGTTGTCTAATAATCGATCATATTCATAGATTGTAATGTTTTGATTTTTAAACAATGGAGTTTGCCTACAAAACTACAAATCGTGAGAACTGAGGAGTTATCAGAATGTTGTTATGGAGAGCATGAGAAGCCAATAATGGAGGAGGCTATAATCATGATCATTAGAGATTCACTGATTTAGTGTAACGCCCCGATTCTCAGGTATGGTAAATATGAGTTTTTGGATTAGGCCCTACTCGACGAGTTGGTTTACCTACTCATCGAGTAGCAGTGAGAAGGATCGCGAGTTAAGTGACCTACTCGATGAGTCCATATTGCGACTCGGCGAGTAGGAGCTGGCAAGTGAAACCCTAATTCCCGGGGTTTGCACCCCTATTTAAAGGGACCTTAGCCTCCCTTGGACCTCCTTATAGTTCCAAAGAACCCTTAAGAGCCTTATTCGTGTGCGTGTGTGCCTTGGGTGTATGTTTGAAGCTTGAAAGAGAGTCCTTGGAGGGAGAAGAAGATTGAAGCAATTGGAGTGTGGGAATCAACACTCATCTCAGATATCAACTTCAAAAGGTACCCAAACCGTTATTCCCCTTATAAATCTTCTTTATTGGGTGAGTTTGGGGTTTTCATTGATCAAGTTGGTATGATGAGTTATAGGCTAGATCTGAAGTTGTAACTTCAGATCTGGACTCTTTTTGGATTCTAGAAGCATAAAGTTGTAGCTTTAGTCGTGATTGAGGTTCCCTTTGTGCATAAAGACCCATCAATAGCTTAGATTTGCCATTTTGAGCCTTTAAAGCCATGCATGCACGTAAAGTTTGCAACTTTACGTGATAAGCATGCCCTAGAAGCTTGGATCTGTGAAGGTTGATAATGTCGGTTGTGAGACCTAATCCCTTGATTTATGTGTTGGAATCGAAAGGTATAAAGGGAAAAGTTATGGATTGGGCTTCTTGTGAGGTTTATGGACTTATAATTTTAGTTTGGTATGTGATAATACAAAAGCAACTAGAAAGGATTGTAGGGCTCTTCGTTACCTTTCCGTGCATATAAATAACGCCGAAAACGGAGTTGAAATGAAGAAATTATGGTTGTTTGAAATTGAAGTGGAAAATTGTAACTTTTGAATTAGGCATGACATAACTAAAAGTTACGCGGGGTGTAACGAGGGTTTAATGAATTATGTAGAGTATAATTTATGTTACGTATGGCGTAATCTTGGCAGATCAAAACCCCAAATCTTCGGTTTTGAGCTTTATTTAAGGGATCTAACTTATGAGAAACCCTCTCATTACCATCCTCCATCGCCTAAGATCATTCTTTGAGAAACCCTAGCCTCCTCTCACTTTTTTTTGAGCTTTGGCATCATTTATGAGCTTATTTCTCCACTGGAAGGTTAAATCTTGAAGAACAAGGTGGTGGTAAAGTGTATAGAAGAAGAGTTCAAGTACAGATCCAACAAGATTGCATCATTCCTGGACTATTGTGAGTAAAAAGCTTCTAACTTGCTCATTGGTTTCATAGATCAAGTTATTTGTCAAATTTGCCACTTTTTGGTCATTTTAGTGCATGCATTATAGATCTTGAACTTTATGACCTTGTTATGGATAAAGTTGGAAAAATTATCCATCTAAACATCATAATGATTCAGATCTGCAAGTTGGAGACCCAGACTTAATGGGTTAAGATGAGAAAGATGTATTTTTGGTCCCTTTAAGACATAAATACTAGATCTTGGTTTGTTTGAACCATCATAATGGATAAAGTTGGAAACTTTATCCATTATGGAGCTAGTAGGAATCAAATATGAGCATTAACTAAAATGTCTTAATGTATTAAGTGCTTAAAATAAAGTTTGGCTAGGGACGCCGTAAGTAGGGCGTAATCTGAGCTACACCTAACATAGTCTAGTTCTTGTCCGTTTTCTGGATAAGACTCTACGTCTTACGTAGTGTAAGACGTATGCCACACGTAAGTCAACGAAAGGTTGACCGTTGACTTTTTGACCAGTTTGACTTTTTGACCAGTTTGACTTTTTGACCAGTTTGACTTTTGGTCAACTGTGAGGGTTGAGGACTTAGAAGGGGAAAATGGTCTTTTGCCCAAATGAGGAATTATCTTGGTATTGAAATTGCTAAATTAGAGTATTTTATTTAACTGCTAATTAGGGGGTGTTTTGATATGTATAGTGTGATGAGGTTCTTAGACCAACAGCTCAGGTGCAAGAATTATCTGTTATCCATTGAGGTGAGTCTCCTCACTGTAATAGTGGGTTGAATGCACCAATATCGACCCACTGGATCATGTTATGTAGGAAGACTAGGTGGTGGCCCTGGTAATTTTATGAAAAGACATGGATATGGCTCCCAATAATTGTTTGAAAAGACATGGATATGGCTCTCGAAAAATTGTATGAAAGACCTGGATAGGGCTCCCGAAAAATTGTATGCAAGACTAGGGTCTGGACCCTCGTTGTGTGTTGGAATGGTTTTAATTATTTTTGTACATCTTTATTAACTAGGGGTGACAACTATCGACCCAACTGGAACCCGACATTGACGCGACCCGAAAATAAAGCGGTTTAAGTTGAGATTTTTGACCAGCCAACCCGTTTATTTCATGGATTGTGTTAGGTTATATATATATATATATATATATATATATATATATATATATATATATATATATATAGGTTCAGGTTCATTTGAGATCATTCTAATTTTGTGAGACCGTGAGACCAAATCTAAAAATAATTTTAAAATGCAAAATAAATGGAAAAATCCAAAAATTATTTTTTTAAATATTATTTTCGGAACTTGAATTAACTAAACAAAAAATAAAAAAAAATATAAAATAAAAAATAAAAAAAATAAAAAAAATTCCGTTTTTTTTTTTGAAAAATACGTGAAATATTCTAAATAGAATATTACACTGACATATTCTAAAAAATAATTTTAAAATGCAAAATAAATGGAAAAATCTAAAAATTCTTTTTTTAAATATTATTTTCGGAACTTGAATTAACTAAAAAAAATAAAATAAAAATAAAAATAAAATTCTATTTTTTTTGAAAAATACGTGAAATATTCTAAATAGAATATTACACTGTACATATTCTAAAAATAATTTTAAAATGCAAAATAAATGGAAAAATCAAAAAAAAAATTTAAAATATTATTTTCGGAACATGAATTAACTAAATTTTTTTTTTTAAAAAAATAAAAAATAATAAAAAAAATGTGTCTCACGGTCTCACAATATATAGGTGGTCTCAAATGAACCTAACCCTATATATATATATATATATATATATATATATATATATATATATATATATATATATATATATATATATATATATATATAGAGAGAGAGAGAGAGAGAGAGAGAGTATATTTTAGAAAATAAATACATTTAACTATTTATGAAATTTGAGTTCCTTTCGTATTCGTATGCGGCCAGTTTTTTGCGGTGCCCTAATAAAAAAACAAAATAAAATAGCACACATGTCGTCATTTTTAGATACTTATGAGTCACAAACGAAGAACGCATCCACCAGACCACCACTGGCCGGCGGCCGCTCCTCACGTCGTCACCGCATCCCTTGCTCATCATCGATTCGTTAATCGCCTACCAGCCCACCTGTCAAGGGCGGCCCTACGGGGCGTGAAAGGTGCGACCGCAAGGGGGTGTCCCTACATGGGTGCGTGAGGTGCGAGCGAACAGGGTCCCAAAAAAAATACGGCTCACATTTTTAACAACTTTAAATAGTTAATATAAAGTACATATTAGTTTATGTAACTAAAAACTAAAAGTAACTTCTAGTTTAAATGCTTTGCAGTGTGTCCTAAAAAGGTTAGAAGAGGTAATAAAAGGGGGTGTCCATGAAGTTTGCGAATCAGCTCTGCAACCCTCTGCAGCAGAAGAGATTAACCAAACAGTTGCAGACTGTAATAAAAAACGTGTTTGTTTTTTAATATTTTCATGTTGCTGTAGATATTAAAAAAATAAACAGATTTTATATAACGAAAATAGATTTTTAATACTAAAAAAATTAATAATGTATGATATTTCAGCAAAACATAATGATATTTCAATAAAGAAAAAATAATTATATTTCAGCAAGAAATTATCATTATTCAATATAAACAACGAAAAAAAAAACATTTAGCAAGAATAAACAAAAAACAACGAAAAAAAGGTGAAACAAGAATTCAACAAGATTTCAACAATATATAATCAAGATTCATCAAGATTTCCGCAAGAAAAAAAGGAGAGGTTAGAAGAGGCGATACAAGTGCTTCCCCAAAGAAAACACGCGCATTGGTTTTTTACTCCGAAGATTTCTTAAAAACAAACAGTTGAGAGATGAAAAGTGTTGCGCCTGTGCTGCGTCGCACAACAATAAGAGATATGAAGAGTCTCATTTTTTGTTTGCTTTTAAGTGGTCCTGTTTTTAGGAAGGTTTCCTTCCTAATTTTTTTTTTCACAATGAAGATTCATTAATGATCCATTAAATATTGCATTTTCGTTTGTTGCTGCCTTGTAACATCCCGACTCCCAGGTATGACACTTAATGATTTTATTCATTTTTGACAGGGCAACTCGACGAGTTGGGGAGCACCAACTCGCTGAGTAGAGACTATTATGGCCGCAGGATTTTTGAAGTTTACTCGACGAGTTGGAGGACCCTGACTCGACGAGTAGGAGTTGAGTGAGGAAACCCTAATTTTCCGGGTTTGTCTCCTATTTAAAGGACCTTAAGCCGCCATTTCTGCCACACTTGTCACCTTAGAGCTCTGTAAGAAACCCTAGACCAGTTCCACTAATTGAGAGAGAGAGAGAGAGAGAGAGGCTAAACTGAGTGTTCTTGTGCATCTTTGGAAGGAGATTTGGAGAGCATCACATATTGGATCGAAGAGGGGCTATGGATCCAGTGTTTTTCATTGATTAGCTTCTTTGTGGAGGTAAAAAGCTACTATCTTGACCATTTCTTTGTGAGATCTTAGTTTAGGGAGTTTTTAGGGTTTTCTCCCATCCATCTATTGTTATTGAGTCACTTTAGCATATAATGAGGTTGAAAAGGTATCGTGAGCCCAAAGATCCGAGCTTTATAAAGCTAGAGGCAAGCTTTTATGCATCTAACCCTATATGGAGCTTATGTTGGCATTTTGAGCCCTAGATGCCATGCATGGGCGTAAAGCTTGGAACTTTACGTGATAATTGAGCCTTAAAGGGCTAGATCCAGAGTATGAGAAACCATTTCTGCCTAAAATCGTCTGAATGAGGATATGGTCTGAAGGGACTCGACGAGTCGGTGAGCTGACTTGACGAGTTGGATAAGGTTTTCCCCGACGGGTCTGGACATGTGTAACTCGGCGAGTTGATGTGACAACTTGACGAGTTAAGTTGGATCTTCGCAAAATTACTGAAGAAAATAGGGAACTCGACGAGTCACGTAGATGCATTTGACGAGTTGGGTTAACATGGACTATTCACTTGAGTGTTGACTTCCGTTGACTTTAGGGTTTGGTTAAGACATGGATTATGGAAACCATGGAGGGGTAAACTGGTCTTTTACCCATTCCAAGGGTTAGAGAGAGGGAATAGTTGGGTTTAATTAGAGTTGTGATTTTAAGTGTTAATTAGGGATGCTTATGATATATAGGCGGAGATTAGACCGTTCGAGGGGTACGCGATTTCTTTGCTTACTTACGAGGTGAGTCTTCTCATTAAACTTACCATGAGTGGTAACTTTGTGTGGCCGGAGGATCTTGTATGCTTATATTGAGTATTGTGATATCCTGCATTATGTCTTTATGATTTATGTTGTGTATTATTCTGAGCTTTACTGAGTTAGGACCATAGGGTCCACCCGAGTTGTGGGACCGGAGGGTTTCCACTGAGACACATTGACCATAGGGTCTTATTCGAGATATAGCCATGAGAGGCTAATGAGATGTGTGTGGTATTTTGGGGAAATCACTAAGCTTCGTGCTTACCGTGTTATGTGATATGTGTTTCAGGTGCTTATCAGGATTGCGTGAAGGCGCCGACTTGATTGTACACATGAGATGAAGTTATGCTTTTGAGGATCCTGGATTTTATTTAAACAATTATGGATATGTGTTTTGATAATTTGACACTTGGGGATTTTTGTGAAATGTGTTAAAAAGAATTATGTGATTTTAAAATGAAAATATGTTTGAAAATTTACAGTGTTACAAGTTGGTATCAGAGCCTTGGTTTGAGGGATTCAGATGCAACCTCGGGTATGTCTGGACTCAAACTGAGTATTTGAGAAAAAATTTCAAAAAGAAATGATTTTTCTAAAACGAGTAAGAGTTTTAAGAGAAAAACTAGATGGAGCAGTGTGTACAATCATCTAGAACCCGAACGGTGATTTCCCAAAATACCTTTGTTGTGTTATGAGATATTCATGAGATATTAGGGATGCATGCTAGAGGACAGGCTAGGTATTTCATATTTTAGGGCTAGAGTTGCCTAATTGTGATGCCTTAGCCTATGAGATGCTATTGATTGATATTATCTGTTATTTTCCGCGAGTATCTACTGAGTAGGAGTATCTAGCAGGAAACTTTTAGAAAGAGTTTTGATTCGAGGGAAAATCTAGGAGAGATACCTAGATGAGCATATGAGAAGCATACTGAGAGGTTAGTCTGATATTCGTGAGAGATAGAGTACTTGTGAATTGGGATCCTGAGAAGAGGACTTGGGGTGACTACAGGTTGGTGTGGAAGGTAGTATTGGTCCCGTACTACTGAAAGCATCAGACTTGTATGTGACCCAAGTAAGAATCCTTAAGATGCCAAGGAGCATTTAGGGATGGATAATCGAGTGTGAGTATGGTGTTATTCCATGAAATTGCACTTTGCACCTTGTTAAGTTGTTAGTGGAGCGTGTGTGGTTAACCGACACACTAATCTGAGACTGACAGTGTGTGACAAAGGGTAGCTTGATGTTAATCATAGATCAATGGAGCGTGTGTGGTTAATCGACACATTGATTAGGTGGGTTGTGACATTGAGTGTACCAAGCTAATTTGCATGGTTATTCACACATTGTTTGTGATCATCGACATCCCAGTCACAAACTTGAAGGGCACAATTGAGATTTAAACATGCCATTGAAAAAATTCAATGAATCTCAAAGGATCTAGGAATTTCAATCCATTTAAAACTTAATAATCAATTTCATTTTTCATGGTGGAAATTGGTAAATCGTCATTTACTTACCTTCAAATATTTTGCAACTGGATTATGACATTCCTCTTCCGAACTGTAAAATATTGTGTTGGGTCCTAGCCTTAATATTTCATCTGGGTGTTATATTAAGGACTTAAATTAACTAATTGAATTTCTCTCATGTAGATGTCTAGTTTAGACAACTATGGTATCCCTAAATCTTTTGGAACAAGCTTTCCTCTTGGAGATGAGGTTCCACGATTGGATCATGGAAGTGGAAATCATACTTCACTTCCTCCACCTCCTCTAATTATTCTCCCTGGCCCACAAGTTCGTAGACTTGAAAAATTCAAGGTCAGTCAAGGCCTACTTGCAATGAAACATCAAGATGGAAGGCCTGTGTGTACTCATGTCTTGGAGATGAAGTCACATATTGACAGACTGAAAGTATTGGGTGTCATTGTCTCAAGGAAGTTGGTTGTTGACTGGGTTCTTCAGTCACTTCCCGAGTCATGTAGTGAGTTCATTAAGGACTACTATATGACAGACCAATACATGACCCTTATTGATCTTACATATTTGCTTGTTGCTGCTGAATCAACATTGATTTGGCACACTGGAAAAAAAAATTTGATTGGAAGATCTACTTCTCAAATTTCCATGGGGGATTGATAATGGTAACATTGGAAGTCCAGAAAAGATTTCTCTTACCAATAGAAAGGGATATACCATAGTCAACCCGGTTGATCAAATGGTAAAGAGAAAGGCTAAATCTGAGATTGTCTCATGTGCCAATGCAAAAGAAGCCATTTGTTTCTACTACCATTTTAAGGGACATTGGAAGCGAAGCTGCACTAACTACCTGAAAGATCTGAGAGAAGGTAGAATAAAAAAATTTGACTCTGCTTCAGGTAAGTCCACTATCTAACTCTATTAAGTTCCTAATTGTTGATTCTTAATACATGATGTGACAATGTTGGATTTTAATGTTTGTAGGATCATACAAAAGGAAGGAAGCTTAAAGGAAGAGTATGATGAACTGGCAGCGAAGATAGATTTCAATTGCATGGTTTGATGATCAGATTTTTGAGTTGCTGCTTAAGAGTTATGATAAATTGCTTAAAAATATGTAGTAACAAAGTTTTCGTTTGTAATTGCATTGTAAGGAAAAGTTTTTCCGCATTTTATAAATAAATAAAATTCTGTTTTATCTTTATTATATTTCCTTGCAATGGAATTTGTGAAAATTGATGTTTGTATGTTTCTATGTTAGCAATATGAATTTGATTCTTTCATTTATGGTAGTGTCAAGAATTTTCCAAATAAGGAAATATTCTCATCACCCAAGTTTCAGTTGGATAGGAACTTGCAATCATGCAACTTGTAGTGTGTGATGAATGGGAACCTTTGACTTTTGGAAATTAAGACTAATTCCTTGTTCACATGAATATGTGAGTCAAGTGAAGGACTAGCAGATTGGGTACACTTGGTTGTGCGCTGGTCAGGTCCACCACAAAGATCAATAAGACTATTCGTCATGATTACTGAAAGTAAGTAAATATGGTTATGCTTACAAGTTTAAAGTAAATATGGTTATGCTTACAAGTTTAAGTACAATTCTGAAACATTGGAAAAGTTTCAATGTATGGCAGAACGAATAAGAAGAATCAAACTAGGAAGAAAGATAAAAGTTTCCCCAAACTGAAAAGATAGGAGAGTCCTTTAGAATTGTGTTTTATGATCATCTTAATGATTATGGAAAATCATATCACAAGTGATCCTCTAAGGATATCTTAGTGCACTTGTATGGCTAAGAAGAGGAATCATGAATTGTTGAAATGGTTAAATCAAAAGGTGAATCATACTTCGTTCCAAAATCGAGTCTTGAGTCATACTCCAAGATTGTAACCTTAAGTGACATAATCTTAAGGAATGTTTAAAACACTCATAAAATGTAGAGTAAAATGTTTCTTACTCTTGTACTGTAGCACCTGGTTTCCGGTATGTGAATTTTATTTGAGTATTGCCCTATTTTAGCCTTGGACTCGGCGAGTCACAAGGTTCGACTCGCCGAGTAGGGACGAGACCCGGGACACGTTTAAGTGGGCGACTCGGCGAGTCCATATCCTGGACTCGGCGAGTCACCGCTGTTGGATGAAACCCTAAGTTTCAGGGGTTTGTACCCTATTTAAACCTCATATCTGCCTCTTGCCAGCCCCCATTCACCCCCAGAGCTCCGAACCCTCGACCTAACTCGTCCTAAGCTTGTTTCTTGTGAATTTGAGGCTCTTGTGTGGATTCTTGAAGGTTTTGAGGCAAGGAGGGGAAAGAGATCAAGAGGAAGGAGAGCCATCCAAGCATCATTGTGTTTTTCAGCAGGTTTCATTGAGGTATATCTCGTTTTCCCCTTGTTTCTATGCTTAAGATTTCATTTAAGGCACTCTTGAGCCATTCCCCAAACTTGTTTGTGCTTAATGTTTCGTAATAAGTGGGTTGGCCTTTAGATCTAGACAAGATTGAGCTCCAAGAGCTCAGATCTGTTAGCTTTATGAACCCATGTGGCTTGTTCATCCTAGATCTACCCTTTTTGAGGAATTTTGGACCCTAAAATCTATATTAGTGAAGATCCACACGTAAAGTTGGAAACTTTACGTATGATTCGTGTCTTAGAAGCCCAGATCTATGAATGGCATGAACTCAAATCAAACAAATCGGTGTATCTAGTGGATGCATGGCGACGACTCGGCGAGTCGTTCAGGTGACTCGGCGAGTCGGCTTGCGAGTCACCAAATTGGTCCCTTTTAGATGTATCGAGTTGAGCCGTGAGTCACAGGGGGTGACTCGGTGAGTTGAAAGCTGGACTCACTCATGATAAGACTCGGCGAGTCAATGCCTGACTCGGCGAGTCCAAGGCAATCTTCATAGATCAAGAACAGACTCGGCGAGTTGTTCATACAACTCAGCGAGTCTTAGCATATGTGTTCTTAGGATGAAGATGAACTCGACGAGTTGTTCATACAACTCGGCGAGTAGGATGAAGGAGTTGAATGACAGTTTAGAAGATGAACTTGTCGAGTCATAGCCCAACTCGACGAGTAGAATCAGGGACCCAGGACAATAGTTTGCTAGGGACTCGGCGAGTGGAGATCCACTCGGCGAGTCGGGTCAACTAAAAGTTGACTTCGATTTGACTTAGGGCTAGACCAGGGGTAAAATGGTCTTTTTACCCAGAGGACAGTTAGCAGTGTATAATTAAGTATATTGTGGGAATTACAGCCGGGGAGTTTCCGGAGCAGCAGCAGCAGTAGTAGGTGATCAATTCCCACACAGACCAGCAACTATTTCGAGGTGAGTTTCCTTTCAGTAGTAACGGGTCTAAGGCACCAAGGCCGGCCCGTATAGATGAGACGATAGTATTATAGTGTGGGCCGAGCCCGTATCTATTAGTCGAGTTGATTGTGATATATACCAGTATGATAGAACTGTTTACACTTGTTGTCTGCGTGATACTTGTATGATATGTGTTGACGGTTGGGTGTGGGCGAGGCCCGTATCCCTCCGAGAATGGAGTGTGGGCTAGGCCCGTATCTCCCAGGTAGCAAAGTGTGGGCGGGGCCCGTATCTTCACGAGTGTGGGCGGGGCCCGTATCTCTCAGAAAGTGAGGTGTGGGCGGGGCCCGTATCTTCACGAGTGTGGGCGGGGCCCGTATCTCCTAATTGCATGTTAATTGTTATATGCTGTATGGTATGGGGTATTATGGGGGAGCTCACTAAGCTTTGTGCTTACGGTTTCAGTTTTGGTTTCAGGTACCTCCTCAGCTAGGGGAAAGGAGCCGGCACGGTAGCAGCATGTCACACACACACTCTTCGGTTTCCGCATTTACGAGATTCACTGGGATTGTACTCTGATATTTGATGGGCTGTATGGTTTGATTATTAAAACATGGTTTGCGATGTGTTATGGCGTGATCAAACAATGTTTTTATTTATTAGTGTTTACTAAAAGTAATATTTTAAAATGAAATTTTTGGACATGAAAATTGGGTCGTTACATGTACATTTGAAATTGGTAAGTTGTGATGTCTTAGAAAGGACAAAGACTAACTAAGACGGATTGCCAAAAGTGTTTGTCTTGATGAGAATTCACACTAACTCTTGAATATTTGTTTGTCAAGGAATAGTTCTTGACAAAAAAATCTCATATGTCAAGAGGTCAGTGGGAGTCTTAAAGATCTTGAAACTTTCAAGAACTAATCAAGAATAAAACCTATCGTTTATCACTAGCACCCGAATTGAGGTTTGTAACCTATCGTGTTGTCATATTCTTGTTTCTGGGCCCAATCCAACTAAAGTTGACTATGCATGTGAGTTTTATGAGTTTTCAATTGTTTTCACAATGCAAAGCACCTGGATCAATGAAAGTTTCATTGATCAGTGAGGGTGATTTGATGAACAACTTGGAAGACATGGTAGGCCCTTGTGCCGCCAAGTGGCAAGAAATTAAGATCGAACAAGTTCAATCCATATGAGTTTGGATTGTCACTAACCTTGTCCTGTGATTATAGTTATGACAGATTCACATGGATAAGAACGCATACACCATAAAATATAAGTGTCATAAGGTTTCTCTCCGCTTCATGAAAATGATTGTGAGGAAACGATTTCACTAAGTAGATTTTAAGGATATAACATTTGTGATATTTGCATTCTTAAATTTGATTATGATTATGGCATCCCTCTTCATAGTTCGAGTTGTGAAAAATAGCAAAGGTCTAAACATTTGAGACTTATCGCTGTAAGTTCTAAAATTGTTTAGACACACATGTGAGCTATTGATGGAAAGGTGTATGAGTTTGAGAAGCCTAGATAAAGTCTTATCAAAGCATCTAATATCAGAAATCTGAACTTTGGTAAGAAAGTCAATAAGTATTGATTTCTAGAAGTCCAACTGATTTCTGAATACATATCAAAGCTAGTGAGCGCATAAGTGTTATGCTAGTAAGATACTAATTATTTTGCTAGTAGGAGCATAATTATTGTGGAAAGTGTTGCAAGGTAGCAATATTAATTATAGAAAAACAGAAGGTTTCAAATCGCAAAGTTGCAGGGTTTGAAAAGTTGTTTTTTGCTATAAATAAGGGAGAGAAAATTATACTTCATTTCAAAATCTAAAAGCTTAGATTGAGATTTTAATCAAATTTAGTCACACACACACACACACACACACACACACACACATATATATATATATATATATATATATATATATATATATATATATATATGACTGTTATGTTTGAATGGTTCAATAATAAGGAAATTCTATATATGGAAATGTTAATTGTGTCCTTAAAATTTGATTATGATTACGGCATCCCTCTTCATAATTCGAATTATGAGAACATGGCAAATAGAAATATTGTAGCAAAAGAATGGTCAAGTATTATGTCTTTATGAATCGTGTCTAATATGCTTCGGATATAGGATCGATTACATGTTCTATAATATTCATACATTCTAAATTTTCCAAATGCCTAGGGCATTAAGAGGGAAAATGGACTAGAATTGGATATGACTAAAATGATTAAGCAGTTGTCGAGGACAATTTGAGGTCATGGACAGTTGGAAGTATAATGTAAATTTTGGAAGGACTATATTGACATATTCTGAAAAGTGGCAACTCTTGTTCAAAAGTGATTGTCAAAATGGGAATATGGAAATGTTTCCATTAGTGGAAGTTATTCTTTAAATTTGTGTAAGATTAGAAAACTTAATGCAAGAAGGATGTTCAAAGGAATGTACTTTGAATTTGAGACTTCGTTTCCATAGAATTGCTCTCCATTGGAATACTTTATAATGTTTGTTTCCAAGTCTCTGTGACTTTTGTGCATAGTCATTACAAGAGGATCATTGCATATAAGTTTAGAATCTAACAAATTACAATAAATGGCAAGAATTTGTATTCTTACATTTACGGTAAGAATTTGGAATTGTGAAATGAGCATCATTGAAATGTTGTCAATTGATATATTTCACAAAGTAATGATCATAGATAAACATAGTGTGCATGCTTGGAGCATAGAATAACTATTGTTTTAATTCAAGTATTAAGTTGATTATTCAAAACATTATACAATGAATAATGCCTAATAAATATGGCACTCAAAGGTTTTAGGGACATATAGGATTGATATTATTCTTGTGTTTCACTTTGCATGTTTTGAATTCCCGAATAACTAAGTTATTCAAACCATCCACAGTCGATCATACTTTGGAAGTAGATATTGAGGCAACATTGTCATGAATGGATCTGTAGTTTGTCTAGGTGTTTTAGACATAACTTTAGTGTTCATGAGTACTCCTGAAATTAGATTCGAGTATTGGATTCAACCCATACTCATTTGAATCACTTCATGGATTTTATCACGAGTGATTGTGAGATGATAATATCTTATACTATTGAAACCAAGACACGTGAGTTGTAATTTACAAGTCGGTGGCACATTGACATATGTAAACGCACCAATAACTTGGTGTTATAAATCATATTGTTGTGTGTGATTTGATGAGTAAGTACAAGCAAGCATTTGAGTCGAAGTTTATCCATTCCTTTTACCCCTAAGGGGATAAAAGCAATGTATGTGGGGCCCTCGATGATTTAGTGATGACAACCCTAAGTGCTTGGCCAATCTTGGACTGATTTGATTTGTTCAATTAGTCGGTCGTCATAAATCAGAAATCGAGAAACAACAGGTGGACATAGAGAATGATTCTAATCCATGTCTCATGTCTATATGATATCTAAAATGGAGGAATATATGATCCCTTATCTAATGGATGCGTCATTGACTAGGTCAGAGTTCGACAATGAGTTTTAAGAGCTATGATTGCTAGTCGGGATTTTGAAGTCGTACTTGCAATAATAGTTATTAGACTTATCCAAGTGGGATACTGTAACGCCCGCAGATCCGGGCTAGTCAATTTAGAGGCAATAGGGGTCAAAAATGACTTTTCGACAAAAGATTATTTAGAATGAATAGTCTTAACCAAGTTTTAGAATATGTAACAAGGTTTCCGTACATATAAAGAACGCCGAAATCCGAGTTATAACGAAGAAGTTATGGCCCGCCGAAGTTTTACGGCAAAACCGGCACGACACCGGAAGACATAAATAGTGAATTTACGATAGAAGACTTTTTAGCCTTAGCAATCTAAACAAAAGTCGTAGAATATGTTAAACTAAGAGCGTCGATAAAAAGAACGCCCAAATCTGACTTCGTATGAGGAAGTTATGATTTTTCTAAGATTCGGCTTAGCAGTGTACAGCCCGAAACTCGAATTTTAGTTCGAGCGGTTTTTGGCTTACGTGAAATAAATGAAAGTTGAAGATCTCATTAATAGGAACTCAACGGTAAAAAGACAGACGAAAACGGAGTCCGTATGAAGGAGTTACGAATTCTTCGCGGTCATTTAACAGTCTAAACGCCTCGTACTGTTAAATTTAAGATCGGTCGAGAATTAGCCGACGGAGTCAAAATGAAAGTTGTAGATATTATTTTTACCTACGCGTGGATATAAAGAACGTCAAAAACGGAGGTCGTATGTGAAAGTTACGGATTTTAGAAGTCGGAAGTGTGTTGTGCGAAAATGGGTGATGTGGCACAATCTTGGCCATTGCTTTCTCCCCAAGTCTTGCCACTAGATGGTGACATGTGGCACCAAGTTCAGCCATTTTCACCCTATAAATACCACCTCTCCCACCCTCATTTTCTTCACACCTTTCCCATTCTTTCTTCTCTTTACTCTCTCTCTAGAACCTCTCTCTAGCCCCGAAATCCCCCGAAAAGCCTAGGGAACCTCCCTAGCACGAGGCGGAAGCCCCGGAGTGCTCGACGGCTCCGAGAAGAAGAGCTTTTCGGCTCGGAAACGCTGCTCCAAGCAAAGCCTGGTTTTCTATAAAACCCGCTGTAAGTGACCTACGCCTATGCTATTTTTAATATAGTTTTTATTTAATTATATTAATGTTATTAAGAACATATAATAAATACTTGGGCTATTATTATGGGTTATGTAAGTATTTTTTTTAACGCTTATATAATAGTAATAATAGCTAGACTATTAATTAGTCTCGGCGAATAATAGACTAAAATCTATTGGTGATAATACTAGGTTTCGTCGAAGGAAATTATTTTAAAGTAAACGAAGCGCTGTCCGAGTACCGAGTCACCACCTTCTCAGGTGAGTGCATAGTCCCTTTCATGAACATGATTTTAATACAAGTATTGATTGAAGTATTAATTATATGTTTATGTGCGAGTTAATTGATGTTGCTTGAAATTCGTGTTAAAGAACATACCTGATTATATTTGATAATTTAGGATAAAGAGTAGACCTAAATTAAAAATGAGGAATATTGGGTAGTATATTCTTACGAGTACAAGTGAGTAAAACTCAGAGAATAGAAGTTAGTATATGTCACTTATCCGGGAGTATGGATTAGACATAGTCATTGTCCCTAGTCCGAGAATATGGATTAGGCATAATCATTCGTCGTTAATCCGAGAGTATGGATTAGCTATTGTCCCTAGTCCGAGAGTATGGATTAGGCATAATCATTCATCTTTAATCCGAGAGTATGGATTAGTCATTCGTCCCTAGTCCGAGAGTATGGATTTGGTAAATTCGTTCATTTCTGATCCGAGAGTATGGAGGAGGTAAAACGACTAATCTTAGGTCCGAGAGTATGGATAGCCTCGTTGCGAGGATCGACGGGGTGGGATACGAGTTGTTTATATATATATATGTATGGTGAAATTGTATATTTTGTGAATTTTAAACTATATATATGGTATAACATTGTGGGATTGAAATCCCTATGTGCTCACCAGGTTTCCCAACCTGACCCACTCAGTTTATTTATATCACAGGTGTTGATATGAAGTGACATTACACTGAGAGATTTAAAGAGATGTAGACCACTAGTGTGAATAATTGTAAGTTCTGTTTATGCTTATGTTCCTGTATTAACGATGACATCCCAAATGTTTTAAAATGAAATAAATACGTTTCTTCGAAAATGTTTTAATAACGTATTTACCATGTTTTTCTGGGAACAAATTCCGCAACCTTTTTATAAAATGAAGTACTCTGATTTTTATAAAGCATAAACAAAATCGGTCTTTTCTGGCCGTGATTTTGGGGATGTCACAGATACTGTTGGATTAGGTGTCTAAGCCCATAACTATAATTGGTATGTACTTGACCCGATAGTAGCATGGTCCATTTGGGTTGCATATCACCAGCACAATTTGATAGGATGGACTTGTGAGAAGAGGTTATTTATGATATATTAATATATTATAAGTTCTAATATATTAATATGAAATCATATGATTTAATTAGTAGTGATCAAGAATTAATTTGGAATTAATCTAGTGATCAAAATAGACTAATTAAAACTATGGGGACTAACTATGGTTAGGGATGCAAAAGGGGGTGGATATTTGCGGAGGCTATAGTATCCATCCCCGTACCCGACTTCAGACCCCCACACCCATCCCCGCCCCCGCCCCGCCTTATCCCCGACAGTTTTGGGTGAAAAAATCCCCGTTGGATATGGGGAACCCGATGGATACCTGTTTATTACAGAAATAAAGTCCAAAAAAAATATGCAAATCTGGAAAAAAAAATGAATAAACAGCCGTTCACACTTCAATTCCATAGAGAACAAACTAAAAAAATGATAACATTCTCATTTAGTTAAAAAAACGTAGATAAAAAAAGGATAATTATAAATTTCACTGTTTTACTATCATTTTGCATTTGATTCCTTCCATCTTTACATTTTATTTTTTACCATATCTTTGTGAAGTTTATTTTTATAATTTCAAGTTTTATTATTGCCATGGTTTTGTCAATAAACATCAGTGGTAGATTTCACAATCTGTGTGGCTTGAATGAATACTTAAAGGGGAATTTTCTATTCTTTATAAGCACCCAGTCTTTGAACTCTTTGTATCATATGTAATTGCCATAACATTCAAAAAAAATATATTGTGCTAAATACACTGCAGAAACAACAATCAAGCATCTCAACCAGAAGATAATACAAAAGCTACGAGTCCATCTTAGAGCATGTATACATCAAAATTTTGAACTTAAGAAAGTAAATTCAAATAGCTAACACTGCCATAACATAGGGAAGTCTAATTGAATCTTTTTTCATATTTATATTAGAAATAGAACAATAACCTCATTTTTTCTAATATGTCAATTCTAGACTTCACATACATGTGCTTATAGAGAAATCGAATGAAGTAATCATGTGCTTCAAAAGAAGTCGACTTTAATCAATACAAAAAGGAAATGGTCGAATCGTCTAGCACCAAATAATCAATATATCCGGTTCCCAAAAATAATTCAAGAGTAGAAGAGAAATCAAGTTCATGAATATAAATCAAGTTGAAAGACTGCATCAGAATCGGAAATCAACTTCATGAAGAGGCTTAGACTGAAACCTCGACTTCGATTGAAAACTCGACTCCCTATCAGTTGTCTTGAAGAAAACCCTGCATAATTACTTCAATTCTTCCTTCTTAGATATATAGCGAATAAAGGGATGAAAATTGAAAGCTCGACTTTGATTCTTCGGCTATAAATCATTCGAGCGACGACAGTCGGATGAATTTTTTTTAAAGAATTAAGTACTTATACCCTACATCTTTCTTATGTGATTTCAATTATGTGTTTATTGCTGTAGAAATCGAAGTGTCACTGCAGAATTGAAGAGTCAGTCTTGAATTGGGAGTCTTGGGCTCTTGGGTTGATAAATATGTGATTTTCGATATATATATATATATATATATATATATATATATATATATATATATATATATATATATATATATATATATATATATATATATATATCGGGTCTTAAACGGATGGACAATGTGATACTCGGCCCCGACCCGACCCCGTATCGGATATGAAATTTCATACCTATCCCCACCTCGTTACCCGTTAAGACGGGTATTACTCGCCCCGTTAGGGTCGGATACCCGCGGGTACCCGAATCCACAGGTCAAATTTGCATCCCTAATTATGGTAATTAGTGAAACATATGGATTTGGCTATTGATCCATGTTGGACTAAGTTTATATAAGGATACATAAAGAGTTGGGCCACATGAACCATGGTTCATAAACCCATGGGTATGGATTTGGGGTTTACCCAAGACCCTTGGTATCCCACATATAAATATGTTACTCCATAGCCAAAATCGGATATACATGTTCTTGGAGTTCATGAGCCTTTTTTGGGTGCAAGAAATATTCTCTCAAATGTCATCCTTTGTCCAAGGTGTGTTGTGATTCCATTTGAGGTGCAGCATTTGGGGCACTAAGTTCTTAAAGGCCAAAACTACAAGCTACAACAAAGAGGTAACTCTATAACTCAATTCTATGTGGTTTATATAAATTGTATGTTAGTTGTAGGCTTAAAGCTTTGGAAACAATATTGCATGTATAATTAGAGAAAACATATATCCAAAACTTTTAGGGTTGTATGTGCACCATAAGATGTTGCAATATCCAAAACCCAACACATACTACCTTCCACATCTATCCGTACCTTCCTCAAGGATTGCCTTGACTTCACCAAGTCCCTCCTACTACTAATGCTATCTGCACTAATCTCATCCTAGGCTTACCCTAGGGTAACTCTCCAACCCACTCTTCGTCATCAGCTACGTAAGAAGTCCATGCTACCTTTACCTAACTAGCTCGCGAATAACATTACATACCACTAAGACCAGATAATTCTTCAAATGAGAGGTCCTACCCTACAACGGTTGGACTCAAACAAGAGGTGTAAAATAGGTCTAGACCTAACCTTCTGAAATTATTTAGTCTCACAATATGTAACTTAATGTATTCGTTTACTAGTTAATTAAAGATGACTAGAACTCATAATAGCACAAAGTAAGCAGCATTTGGGCATTGAGCAACCCAAACCAAGCATATCTTATCCAGGCTATCATATCACTGACTAATCAACATTATCATGCAGCTCAATAAGCACATACAACAGGCATATCAAGCATCTTTCTCGATCCTTAACCTTAATCTAACATGCAGTTCTCATACACATATAGCAGACATATAAGGCATCCTTCCTAGACCCTTAGCCCTAATCTAGCATGCAGTTCACATATTCTCAATTCATATCATAACATAACATAACTTGTATGGGTATCTTGGGGAAAAACTTACTTGAGCTCGACCGATTGCACACATCACACACCCTGTTCTTTCAAAATTATTTTTATAGAAATGATTTTCCTTTGAAAATTTTCATACCAAGTCCTCAGTTTCAATCCAGTCACACCCGAGAGTGTGCCCGAATCTCTCAAACCAAGGCTCTGATACCAACTTGTAACATCCCAATTTTCAAGACCAAAAATTTCATTTTTGATATAACGATTTATAAAACAATTTATATAAAAACATCATTAAGTTATCTGATTTCATAAAACCATAGATCACATTTCTCAACCATGTCATAAAATAGTAACAATGTCATAGTAAAATCCCAAGAATCTCATAATGCAGAAATCATGTGTGTGTAATGCGTTGCTACCGTGTTGACTCCTTCCCCTTCAATGAAGAGATACCTGAAAACAAAACTGAAAACTGTAAGCACAAAGCTTAGTGAGTTCCCCCATCATACCACATACCATATATATATATATATATATATATATATATATATATATATATATATATATACACACACACACACACACACATAATGCCTAACATATCTGGGTGTTGACCTCCCCTTCGGTTTCTTTTAATCAGTAATTTCCTAGCATATATGGGTGCTAGCCTCCCCTTCGGTCTCTTTCAACTGGTAACTGCCTAGCATATATGGGTGTTGGCTTCCCCTTCGATCTCTTTCAACCGGTAACCGATGACTATTTCACCCCTACTACTACCACATAATAATCTAGCATAAAACATATAAATCATACACTGCCTAGCATATCTGGGCGCTGGCATCCCCTTCGGTCTCTCTCAACCGGTAACCGAGGACTATTTCACCCTTACCACTATCATATTATAACATATAATGCTAGCACGTAAAGCATAACAGATAGCGGCATACCATACAATTATCACAAAGACAATCATCTCAACTATAGTTACTTACTAGTGGGTCGACATTGGTGCCTTCGACCCACTCCTACTAGAAGGTGACTCACTTCAATGTCGTGTAGTGTCTGAACTGTCCTCGGTGCTGGGATCACTCCTAAACATAACAATCTTCCTTGATTACCTTTTCATACTCATAACCTTTCAAGGGTCAACTCAGGTCAAAGTCAAAATCAAGGTCAACACCCTGATCAAAGTCAACTTTTTGTCAGTCAACATATGGTTGACTTAACTTGCCGAGTTGGTCCACCAACTCGTCGATTTCCCTCCTACATGGTTGGGACTTTTACTCCTAACTCGTCGAGTTCTCCTTGAACTCGTCGAGTTCCCCTTCATACAGAGTTGGGACCTTTTGCTCATGACTCACCGAGTTCATCCTTGAACTCGTCGAGTTATTTGATATTCAAGTCCATAATCATATCCATCTTGCTGAGTCCTACACTAGACTCAACCAGATTGCTCAAAAACGGAAAAGGTTGGGGATCCATGACCCGACTCGCCGAGTCCTATGAACGACTCGTCGAGTCCTATAAAGTCCAAGTCCATACAGTCGATTTCAGTTGGGCTTATTGCATCCAAAACATAGATCTGGGCTCCTAGGGTCGATATAACTCGTAAAATTACAAACTGTACGTGCATGCATGTGTGTTATGAAGCTAAAACACTAAAACTAAGCCATAAATGAGTTTTAATGCATGAGATAGGGCAATAGCTTAATAAAGGTGGCAACTTTAAGCTTCATGAGCTCAAAAGTTCCCAGATCAGAAGTCATTACTTTGTTTGCACTCAAATCCCGAGAGTGACTTAGAAATTGCCCAAAAATGACAATATGCAAGCACTAAAGAAGATCTAAGTGGTGGAAAGCCAAGTTATAACCTTTATACCTCAAACAAGCTGGAAATGCAACCCAAGCTTTGGATCTACTGCCCTCCTCTTAAATCTCCAAGCCCTTCCTTCCGTCTCCAAGCTTCAAATCACTAAAATGGCACAAAATAGTTCAAGAACACTCACAAGTTGATTAGGGTTTCGTGAATAAGGTCTGAGGGTGATGGAGGATGGAGTGGAGGCCATATAAGGTGTTTAAATAGGGTGCAAACCCTGAAAATTAGGGTTTCACTCTGGCAGACCTACTCGTCGAGTCGGGGGCCTCCGACTCGCGAGTAGACTCTTCCACCCACGACCAAGATCCGTCCCTACTCGACGATTTTGGGGCCTCTAAATCGTCGAGTCCTAGTATAAAAGTGCAAAATTCTTATTTAAATACGTACCAGGAATCGGACGTTACACACAAACCTGTATAATGTTGAGCAAAATTGGAAGTTCCTTGGACCCTATGGGAGATTCGGGTTAAATTTTGACCATTTGAGATTGAAAAAGTACCCGATTGTGGTGTAGAGGGGGAACCCTAAATTAGCAATAAGCTTGACGCTAATGGCAAGAAATTTAGTATGAGCAAGTAATTGAGCAAAAGAGATGGATGACTAGGAGATACTGAGATGTTTCATTAAGAACTCAATTAGGCATTGATGGACACAACTATGATTATATACCTAATTTTTCGGTCATCAATGACCGAAAGCAAGAAGGAGGCGGAGCAGAGACGTCGAATAGAATAGAATCAATTGTTTTGTACATATGTGACAATGATTATCATAAGGTAGAGGTGAAACATCGGTAGAGATGGCGAGTTGTCGGTGTTTTTAGCATTTCTCATCGATGGGAAAAAAAAATAAGGTGATCGAAGATAAATAATCGATTGTGAGGTGATAGTCGAATGTGAGATGAAGTTGTATTTGGACGTAGTAAGGGGTAAGGAGGTGGAGACAATGGCTTATCCAAGTATCCTACTACATTTTGCCACGTGAAGGGCTAGAGGGAAAAGTAAGGAACACATTTGTCAAAGTATAGGAAGTTTTGGGCCAAAAGTGTAAACCACAAATGTTGACTGTTCATAAGGGTCATCTAGAATATAAAACATGTTTTTTTTTAAAAAAAAAAAATATTAATTAAACATTTATACTTAATTCAAATATAAATAAGTCTCTTATAACATGTTGAAAGTTCAAAATGTCTAACCCATCATTCCTTTATTTCGATTGTTTTTATAACATTTATAGATTTACTATGGTATTAGCAAATTTTGCTCGTAAAAAATTATATTCAGGGGCCCGTTTTTATTTTTTGTACAGGGCTCTCAAATTCACGGGACACCCTTGCCACTTGTCGCTGAAATTCATCTCGCACACCACCAACCAAAGGGATAAAAGTTGGAAAACACACAAATCGACCACTCTCGCTCAGTTGCTCATTTGCTATGCTCCGGCCCTAAATCGACCCACCTCCGTCCACTAGTAAATAACAATGCACCGACTACCATATACCCACTGTGAAATATCTTCCTTAATTGTTAAATCTCCACTGGAAATTTGTAATTTTAAACTGAAATTGAATTTTTTATTTATTTTAATTAGTCATCCTCATATGGTTGCTAGTTTCATATTTTCTAATTATCATTAAATTTGCTTTTATAGTTGTTTAGTTTTTAAATATATTAAATTACTAATATATATATATATATATATATATATATATATATATATATATATATATATATATATATATATTTGTTATAGGAGTTTGACAAATATGATAATGATGATTTGGATCTAATACCACAAGTCAATTAGATGTATACCTTCTTGAGCCAAGAAAAGAACTTGACTTTTGGAAAGCCCAACAATATAGATATCTAGAATTAGCTTAAATTAGCTATGGATATACTTTGTGTTTTCGTTTCAACAATAGCATATGAATCAACTTTTAACATTGGTGGAATAATTTTGAATGAATATTGTAGTTCCATGAAACCTGATATGGCTGAAGCTTTGGTTTGTATTGGGGATTGGTTGTTTGGAGAAAAAATTAATATTTAATAATTTTCGGTTTTTTCGTATTAACTAAAATTTTGTATTATTTTTTTTACTATTCCTTATGTGGTTTATTTGAATGTGGCCGTTGACAACTTAACTCAAAATCTAATGAGTTTGAACATCAAAGAAGACAATAAGAATTAACTCAAAATCTAATGAGTTTGAACATCAAAGAAGACAATAAGAAGGCTATAAATTCTAATATACTTTAAGTTGTCATTTGGTGAGTTCTTTTTAATACAAATAAAAAAAAGACATAAAAAATTATTTATGCAGCTTTCGAAATATCAAAATTTTAATTATGTGTATTATTTCTATTTAAAGGTCATCATGAATAAGTTGGTGTTGGAAGAAGAAATGAGAGATGAATGAATTATTGAATTTGTTTTTAGAGATTTTTAAACAATTGTACTTTTGACTGTTTTTATTTCTTAATTTTATTTGGATGTTAATGATTTTATGACTATTTTGGAAAGTTTTTTTTTTTTTTTTGTCAATGGTTTTAAATATCACTTTATGTTAAAAAACTTCAATTTTTGAAAACATGTTTCGATTTATTAAACAAGTTATGTGGATTGGGCTAGGCTTACCTTTGAACCCAAACCCATATATTTAAACTATTTATATGGATTGGGTTGAGATTTCAAACTCACCTACGCATGACCCATCTACTCATATATTATATATATTATATGGGTAGAGCAACCAAAACCCAACATTATTAACCCCCATCTTCATATTTCCCTCGTTCACAAGACATCCTACATACCCTATAAAATGGATTCATCATGGTTTGAAACTATATACAAAATACGTTTTTCAGGTATGTCATATATCTTGTGATTTACCAGAAAATTGTTAAAATATTTATTTTTTGAGGAATGTAAACTATAATTTTCAAGGACATTTTTTTATATAATTTCAACATATGGTGGTTTCAATTTATGAGATATGTGGAATATGAAGTTGGTGATTAATAGGATGTTTAACAAAACAAAACCTTTACCAAAATTCAGAAAAGAGGCAAAAAATATATATACAGCAACTTTTGTGTAACTTATATAACTATATATTCTCTAAAATATAATGACTTTCAAGATGATTTAGTTATAAAGAGTTGGTCCGTTAGTAAAATGATCAGATTTGTAACGAATTGAAAAAAACAAAATACCCAATTTGAGACAATAAATAAACCAGTTTCAAAATCCAATTTTCGTCTAAATTTAGTGACTTTGTGGAATTTACCAATAAAAAAACCAGAAAACCACAAATAAACAATGGTTTGTAGGTTAAGGTCAGCAGCCAATAACCAAACCATTTACCACTAAATGTGAATTAAACATTCTTCCATTGTTATAAACTTCGTTGTTTTCTGAAAAAAGTAAGTTTTTCATAATAAAATTATGTTTGTTTCTAAAGATGCATGGTTTTTATTTGAAACTTACAAAAATATGGTTTCTAATAATTAAAAAAATAATGCTAATATCCATGGATTATCGCAACACAAGATATGGTTAAGAAATATTCAATGTAATGCTGTAACAAAGAAGAGAAGTTGGATCATGCACACAGCACATTCACAATTTATCTATTTTCAATACAAATTAATAAGTCTTTATGAGATGCAATGAAAACTCCATTTCTAGCAATGAAGAACACAATAGTAGCCAATGAATCAAGCTTTTATCAAATCCTCAGAACTAAACATCTTCCTAGAGCCAATCTTACCTAATGCTAAGAATTGATATGAGAGAAATTTGATAATTCATTTTGTAATATTGAAAACCAAACAGATTGGTCACAATAACACTTCTTATTTTGTGAATTTCAACCCAATTTTGAAATTCCATTTTGATTAAATGTATCATAAATAAATTTCACTTTGACGGATCTTGATTGAAGGTTTTAAAATAGATTTGAATTCAAACAATTAGCTAGGTTTCAAAATCCAGAACCATGAATTGGGAAATTAACGGATTTATACTAAACTCGCAACCATTAAAATAACAGAATCCAAAAACCATAACAAAACTAAAGAGTACTGATTACGACATGTTCGAACAGAAAAATATGAAACGAGAACTGACACGATGCTGATGATTCCTTCAAAAAGTTTGGCAGATTATTATTCCAAACAAACATGTTATTACTTAGATCTCTGCCTCATCTTTCGGCGCTTCCTCTTCAATCTCCTCATTCTCTTCTTCTTCCACTGAAGAATTACAAATCAACCAATTTCATCAAAAAGATTTCAATTAACAGACATGTAAACAAAAAACAGTTGATAATTCACAATAGGAGAACTTACCTTGGCTCTCATGGTGATCGGATAGCTTAGGTTTGTGGTGTTTTTCCTTTTTCAGTTATAAAACCCTAGCCGACGGTATAATGAAAGAAAGGGGATGGGGTGGGGCTATTTAGCGAACCCTAAATCTTAATGGACGGCCCAATGGATCCATGTTTGCAATCTGTCGGGTTAAACAGTTTACTTAAAAGCCCAATTTGTTTGTTATTTTTGTCGCTTGGCTGATTGGCTCCTAAAGTCTAAGGGTGTTTGGGAGTATTTTTGAACTAGAAAAATATTTTAAGATAAATGTGTTTATTTGCTTATAGTGGTGAAATGAGTTTTTTAAAAAGTGTTTGGATAAGTTTTTATAGTGGAAAACCAATCAATCAATAAGTTAAAAAGTGTTTGGCTTAAAAAATGTTTTTTGAAGTTATTTTGGTTGAAAAGTCATAAACGGTTTCAAAAGGTCACGTTATATGTTTATTAAAAAGTGTTTATTGAAGCTTATGAAAAAGTTATTTTGAAAAATGCTTTTGATTTTGCCAAAAACTTTTTTTGACTTATTAGTTTTTCAAAAAGTCAATAAGCAAATAAACATTTTTCAAACGCAATCCCAAACACCCCCTAAATGTTTTCTTTTCCTAGATGAGTAACATTTTCAATGTAATAAACAAAATAAATGAACACGATCAATGATTTGTTCATGTTTGTTTATTTAAGTTAGATGAACAAACGAATAAATACAAACAGATAAACGAACATGTTTTAAGTTCATTTTCGTTCGCTTAACAAATACATTATTAATGTTCGTTCGTTTATGTTTGTGAACATGTTAAACGGACATAAACGAAAAAATAAATATACACAATTGAACATATATAAACATAAACTAACAAATAATATATTAATGTAATAAAAAACAATCGAACATATATAAACATAAATAAATCTAAACGAACGAACATAAATGAAAGAACAATGTCATGATTCATGTTCGTTCTTTTAACTAAACGAACGAAAATTTGTGTTCGTGTCCATATTCGTTCATTTATTAAATAAACGAAAATAAGCGAACGTTTCATTGAATGTTCGGTTCGTTTACAACCCCACTTAAAATTATTATCATCTTATCGCTTTATTAACTTTAATTTATAATTAAATAACATCTTCAATAGTTAACCCTTTTTAATAGTTTTTTCTTTAGTTTTAAATAATCTATCATTCTAATTTAAAATGTCCTATAAAATCTTCTCCATTTAATTAGTCTTTACTTTATAAACGTAAAATATAATAATAATAATAATAATAATAATAATAATAATAATAATAATAATAATGTTTCATAGTTATAAAAAATATTGAAAATATTATATAATTGTTATAAATTTATATTTCAAAAAGAAAACTTCATTAAATATTTGATTGAATAATTAACTACAAAATAAATTAAAATATTGAAAACAACATTATATACTTTAAACCCTTACCTCATAAATGTTTTACATAGACGTAGTAGATAAACGATCAACAAGTTGCGTCATTAACCTTTTTGGATGAAAAACTAATTCTTTTTGAAACAACATTTATAGATTTTTGTGTCATAATATTATTATGTGTGGCATGCTAAACGCTATTGAGTAGCTCCAAATTATTTGGCGCATGGATACCGAAAGTATCAAACACAAAGGTATAAATGGGTGTTGATTTTTCATGTGCGCTTTCTCATATTTTGCCACTTTGCATTAGACAACCTTTAAAACTAGCTGTCCCACAATGAAAACCCTACTCCCCAAACCCACAATAGGGGAAACCCATGTTAGAATCATACATGCATGATTCCCTTACTTGGTCATCATAGAAACATAAGTCTCCCTAGCGTGACCCCATACCTGCATGTAGTTGTACTCCTGTGGTGGCTCAATAATACAGTTGTCAAGGTAGGCATAAAAATTAGGACACAAAGTCTCATTCGATGTAAAAATCCAAAGATGTCTCCCCAACTCTATCTGGTTGCAAAAGCGGGATACGTTTCCCATGCAAAAAGTAAAGAATGATCTATCTACCCGAATCCTCGACTCCTTGTCGAAGCGGACTATCGAAAATAACTCCCAACAGAGCTCCTTGTAGACCACCTCTCGAACCCCAATAATTTTTCGCCATCCGTGGTAGACAAAAATCTCAAGACCGCTATCATCCCGCAAGATATGAGTAAGGAACAACTCCAAACGAGTCGCTAACCCAGACTCGTCTGCCACTCTCCAGCAAAGAGTCTGGGGAATACCGATCTTCTTGGACAGAAAAGCAATTAGGCAAAAGACAAAAGAACTCTGATTAGGTAGATCACCGAGGAATTCTAGGAACATATGGGATGAACAGTTAGGAGGTAGCTGATACGCAACTTGTCGACCTCGTCTCGACATATTTGTAGAAAAATAGACAAAAGACAGTTAGGATCGAGCTAGATTAGTTAAATACTACAAGGGGTGTTAAATGGAGCAAACCCGCAAAGGTGTGCGCTGCATGTGAGTGCACACGACGCACATGCATCTGCGCGGCATGCTCCGAGAACACGAAGAACAACAAGTTTGGAAACCGTTGTTTCGTCTAATTTTCAACACAATAACCATATAAGGATATTCGACTAAGCTTCTAGAACACAAATAATTAGTCCATTTCGTCTAAAACATCACAAATTTAAGGAGTTAGTTAAAAGTTTAGAAAAAAAAATTCAAATTCTAAAAACTCAAAATGAGGATCAATGGATGAATTAAACTCGAAATTAAGTATCTACGAAGTAAAATTGGTAGTATAGATAACTAAATTACTCATCCATTTCACGAAATTTAACAAAAATCTATTAATTAATAAAAAAAACTCAAAAAGCCCTAAAACTCGAAATTAAGCCCAAAATTAAAGCTAGGATTAAGTAGAGATAATACATGGAAGTAGAGGGATCGAATGAGATGAAGAAACCAAAGCTTGGAAGCATGCACGCAATGCGTGTATCGTGTGTGTGGGACCCAGTCGAGACATAATAGAGAGGGGGGGGGGGGGAATGTTGGAAAATTGCAAAATGAAGCCAAAAATCGACTTTAATGTTGATATGTTGCAAGTGTGCGATGCGTACGTTGTGTGCCAAACGCGCATATCCAAAATTTTAATATTTGACACTTTTCATCCCCAAATTATTTTTGATACCCTAGACATTAAAAGCCTTTAGGCGTTTAATCTAATTAGAAGACCAAGGGCAAGGAAGAGAGATTTCCTTGAAATAATAAGAGATTTCCATTCATAATAAGAGTTGTTAGGAAAGTAACAGTAAATACAGAAACCACATTCCTCGGAAAGTAACAGTAATAAGAATTTTCCATATAAGTTGATAGGAAACCAACAATAACATGTTGTAATAGGTAATAAAACAACAATAAAAGAAAATATACCAATAAAGACTTTATTTTAAAAAGCGATAAGGAGACATGTTGCTAGGAAAACAATTATAACAACCTACAAATGGAAAAAAGATAGTGTTAACTCCATTAGGAACAACAAGTAACCTTCTTGCTATCATTTCAAGATACCTGCGATGCTAACCTTGATTGACCGAACCACCATTTAGTCCATCATTCGGCATCAAGTCTCTGATGCATTAGGGAATCTTAGAGCTAGTAAGGATGAGGGAAGTAATAAGGAAGGTAGTCAAATGACAAAAAACTGTCAAGATTTTCTTATCAGTAAGCCATAATCTTTTTATGGAGACAGAGGGATAGATAATTTAATCAACTGGATAAAAGAAATAGAGAAACAGATGATAAAGGAATTTCATTCTAGAAGTATCCAAGTCAAGGCTTTAGGCATATATGAAGCCTATATAACCCCCTGGGAAGAGTTAAAGAAACAGATGATAAAGGAATTTCATTCTGGAGGAGACGTGACACGAGCAAAGCAGGAATTTAGTCATCTTAGCATAAGGGAATCAAGCTTGTCCTTCTATACGGTACACTTTGAGTACCTAGTCACCATATGTCGTGAGTTGGTCAACTCGAAGGTCCAGAAGATCAATGCATATCTCCAAGAGTTAGCTCCCCATATCAGGATCGAGGTGTAATTACACCAGCCCAATACATATGAGGATGCTAAATATTTAGCCTTCAGTCTCAAGGAACCGATGATCTAGAACTCAAGAAGGAGTAAGAAGAAGTTCAAAGAGCTTAAGAACAAGTGGGTAGGAATCACCAAGGGCAAATCTAGACAACCCTTGTGGGAGGAAAGGGAGGAAAGCAAGCCTCGTGAGAGATCACCCACTCCACCAAGGGGATACTTGGGAAGAATACCCTTGTGTAGTAATTCTGGACTTCATCATCTGGGCACATGTGAAGAGTTTAGATGTAACAATTGTGGAAGACCAAGGAACATCGTACACGTTTCTAGGAGTCAACTGGCCAGTAAAAAGGAATACTAGATGTTATAATAAAAGGTTTAGGAAAAGTTTGATAAGAATGATTATGTAACGTTTAACAAGGGAATTGGAAATCCCTGAAGTTGTACTCATTATTAATATAAATAAGTTCTACTTTTAAGTACAGGTAGTAATAGACAAATAATCATAAAAACCCTTCCAGAATTCCACACCAATATTAAGATAAAAGATTTAGGTTTCCTATTGTAAAATAAGGATGAAATCAAATAGAATTTCAAAGACAAAGGTTGAATTCTAATGATAAAGTTTAAGAATTAGAAGTAGGAAACTAAAAAGGAAATTTAGTTGTCTCGTTAAAAAGGAAAATGGATCGAAACCTAATTAAGAAACTGGTCTCCCATAATAAGATTACCATAAGGTCTGAATTTCGAGATGAAATTCCTAAAACAGGGGGAGAATGTGACAACCGAGAGATTTCCATCATCGACCATCATTAGAGATTAGTATTTAAAAATTATGATAATAAAGCTTCTCATATTTCAGGAAAAATATGATCAGTTAGGTAATAATAAAAGGGTAAAAAATGAGTGACCAAAAAGTTACACCACTTTTAATAATGGTCAGTGTATTTGAAAAATACACAACAAATTGGTCCCAAGGATATAAAAACTTGACTCTGATTAGAGGAGTTATGATTTTATAAAAATATAAAAATCAATTGTGTTAATAAAGCTAGCGTCAAAATTGCACAAAGAAATCAGTTGAGTTTTGGCTAACATCATTAAAAGGAAAAGTGTAGTACTCCATGTGACAACCCGAAATTTCCATTCTTTACAAACCATATCAAGTCAATAGAAGTTAGAAGTTAGAAAAGTGTAGTACTCCATGTGACTCCCTTGTCAACCATCCAAGAGATAGTGCGGATTCTAATCAAGATAAACACTTCACACTATTGGCCTTAGTTGGTATTTGTTTTGTCCAAAACATCACAACTTACCAATTTCAAATGTACTAGAGTAGAAAACTTTTACTCTTACATTTGATTAGTGTTAATAAACCTACTTTAAGATGTGTCACTCAAGTTACAATCTTGGAGTATAACTCTAAGAATTGTTTTTGGAAAGAAGTATGGATCATCTTCTTGATTTAACCACTTCAGCAATTGATAACTCCTCTTCTTAGCTATCAGAATGCACTTAGATGATGAATTGTGATAAGGTCTCTTAATCTTTAAGATGATCATATATCATGATACTAAAGTACTCTCCCATCTTTTCAGATTTGAGAAACTTTTATCCTTCTGCTTAATTTGATTATTCTTATTCGCTCTGCCATACATTGGAACTTTTCCAACGTATCAGAATTACACTTAAGCCTGTAAGTATAACCATATTTACTAAACTTTAGTAAATCATGAAGAATAGTCTTAACGATTATTTCTGGTGGACTTGATCAGTGCACAAGAATGTGTACTCGATCCCTTAGTCCTTTACTATACTCACACATCCATGTGAACAAGTAATTAGTTTTAATTTTCCAATGCTTGAAAGTTCTAATTCATCATACTATACAACTTGCATGATTCCAAGTTTCGGTCCAATTGAAACTTGGGTGATGAGGATCTTTCCTTATTTGGTAAATTTAGACATTACCACAAATGAAAGAATCAATTTCATATTTCCACTCTTGCTATTTATTGAATCATATAAGCAACAATTTTTTCCTCAAATGTCATTGTAAGGATATTTTAAAATAAATAAATCATCATTTTTCCTTTTATTTTAAAAACTTTGCGGAAAAACTATCCTTACAATGCAAAAGAGCATGAAAACTTTTGTTGCTATCTATTCCCAAGCAATATATCATAACTCCTAAGAAGTAGCTCAAGAATCCGATCTTCAAACTATGCGATAGAAATCCATCTACGCGATCAGATTCAACATATTATTTCTTTAAGTTTCTTCACTTTTCTTTGATTCTTAAAAACATCAACATGTGACCCAGTCACATCATGTATCAAGAATCTCATAATAGAAACTTAGTAGAGTTAGATAGTGGACTTTACCTGAAGTAGGGTCAAACTTATTGACTTTAACATCCTTAGGTAAAATTGACAGCTTCACAACTAATTCCCCTTCCCTTGGCAATATAAAACATATGGACCCTTTGGTAATGGTTCGCGGTACTATCACAAACTTAGCTTTTCTCTTTTCCATTTGGTCAACCGAGTTGACTATGGCTGACCCCTTTCCATTGGGAGGAGAATGTTTTTTCTGGATTTCAAGTGTCATCATTGTCAATATCCATAAAGTTTTAGGAAGTTGATCTTAGCATATAGATAAGATCATTAAGGGTCTTGTCATAGTCTGTTTCATAGGAG
The DNA here is from genome assembly GCF_052625555.1 of Lactuca saligna. Taxonomy (NCBI): domain Eukaryota; kingdom Viridiplantae; phylum Streptophyta; class Magnoliopsida; order Asterales; family Asteraceae; genus Lactuca; species Lactuca saligna. Next base: position 179,715,656 of record NC_136418.1, read on the forward strand.
TCTCAAAGGAACTCACTATGTGACTTAGAAAGTGATTGAACCACCAACTTTCTCAAGACTTTGACACCCAACTCTCCCGACTTGTCAATACGTGACTTCATCTCCAAGATGTGATCACACCTAGACCTTGCCTTGCCAATAGGTCTTGAGTGACCTTGAACTTGTGGGATATGGAGAATAATTGGAGGATGTGGAGGAAGTGAAGTTCCAAGAGATTTGGGAGGATCATAGATGTCTGAACTAGACATCTTTTGGGAGAAATTCAAGATAGTTGATTAAAATTCCTTAATATAACACCCAATATGAGATATTAAGGCTAAGACTGAACACAATGCTTTTATAACTTAGAAGAGGGATGCCGTAATCCAAACTATAAAATATTTGAAGGTAGGTGAATGACGATTCACCAATTTCCACCATGAAAAACAAAATAATTTAATTAGGTTTTACTTGGATTTGAAACTCCTAGATATTTTGAGATTCATTGAACTGTTCAATGACATGTTTCAATCTCGAATGTGCCCTTCATGTTTTGTGACTGGGATGCTGAGGATCACAAAACAAGGTGTGAAGTAACCATGCAAATATACTTTGTACCCTTAATATATACCCCTTAATCGATGTGTCGGTTAACCACACACGCTCCATCAATACTATGATAAATATTAAGTTACCATTTGCCTACCTTGTTAAGTCCAGGTTACTGTGCTGGTTAACCACACACGCTCCACTAACGACTTAAGCAAAGTGCAAAGTGTAATTTCATGGATTAGCACCTTATTCACATTTTCCTAAGTAACTAAGATTGGGTATTAATAAGAGTTTAGTTACTTAATATTTATCATTAATACTTTTAATGAAAGAACAATTATAGTCCTTGTCTTACTCGTTCGACTAATGACCCTTCACTAGTCAAGGAAGCGGTGGGTGAGAGTGAACACCAATTAAACTGTCATTTTATAGGCAGTAACCTTATACCCCCTTATAGATCGGCTTCATGAATGAGGCCTACTAATGGTAAGACTGACTTTACTCTTATATATATACATACATACATATATATATATATATATATATATATATATATATAAATATATAAATATTATTAACTTATTATATTATAAAGTATAAGGGTTGAATTTTAACTTTTAAAATTCTAAGGGCTTAACTTGGAATTAAAGTATTCATAAGTGAAAACTTTTCAAATTCCAAAACTTGAGAGAAAGTTTTGAAACTATTCAAAACTAATTAATTTCATAACTTATGTGTTTAAAATAGTTTTAATCCAAAAACTCTTCAAGTTCCATAACTTGAGGACAAGTTATGGAAGACTTTAAACTATTAAAAAAATGTGACTTTTCTTTATTCATAACCTATGGAAATATTTATGAGTTTTATGAATCTTAAATGTGACTTTTATTATAACTTGAGGATAAGTTACAAAAACACATTTTAGAATCAACTCTTAGATTAATTTGGATTGAAAATAACAATTTCACATAACTTTTCTATTAATCTAAGCAACTCATAAGAATAAGATAATTCAAATCAAACTTTTTCATGTAATTAGCCTAATCCTTAAACTAATACAAAACATGAATCTATTGACAATTATCTTTGAAATTGGATTAGCATGGACATTACCACACCAAATATAGGTTTACAAGTCCAAAATCAGCTTTTGGTAATGTTCCTAGTCCAATTTCAGTGAAAAAACACGAAAGTAAGCTGTCAGGGGCCAAAAATCGTCGAGTTCTATAAAGAACTCATCGAGTTCATGCAATAAACCATGAACTCGTCGAGTTTATTGAAGAAACTCGTCAAGTTTTCTGACTGGACAACTTCTTGGCTTCGAAAAATGTATTTGCATCAAGTATAAGAGAAAGCAAGCATAGACTCTGATACCACTGTTGGGTTTTGAGCATTCTAACACTCCTAAGTGTACATGCAACCCTAAATACCTTGGATCTATGTTTTCTCTATTATACATGCAAATATGAACTTTCCAAGGTATTCATCCTAACTAGCAAAATAACATTGATTTATATGGATATCTCAAGTTAGAATTACATACCTCTTTGATGTAGAATGTCTTCATGAAGCTTGAGTGCCTAGTGCCCCAAGTGTGACACCTCAAATGGTTCACACAACACCAAATGCACATGGAATGACTTGAGAGAAATGGAACACTCCTTGAAATCGTCTAGCCCTCATATTCACACACTAGTGTACGATTTCTTGAGCCATGAGATTCTTTTATATGGTGGCTATTCGGGTTACACCATGTAACTCATAACTTTACCCATTCCTTATGCTCCATGGATTTTAACCTCCATGGAGTATCCATGGGTCACCCCATGGACTTAGTCCAACATAAGGAATCTTGGATCACAAGCCCACATATATAAGAATGAACGATTTACATAATCAACCCATATATTTAATTAGTCTCCTTTTGATCACTTAATTAATCCCAAATTAATTCTTGATCAATACTAATCAAATAACCTTATTAATATATTAGAACTTATAATATATTAACCAACCTTAAGTGTTCTCATTATAGTCTATCCAAATGCATGATGCCATGCAACCCAAATGGACCATGCCGGGTCGGGTCAAGTCTTACCAATTATAGTTATGAACTTAGACATTAATCCAACAATTGCCACATACTAAATATCCAAAAAAAACCATTTTATATGTTATGTACAGGGGAAAATCTGGTATGGGTCTTAAGGGGTGTCGGGCTACTACTTGATTTCGTATCCCAGCAAGTATCTAATAAAACATACTAATATGTTATTAATTACACATAACTTTTATTTGAAATGCTAACTACTAGGGCTGTACGTGGCACCGTTTTGGACCCAAACTGAAAATGGTCAGTTTTCGGTTTTCAGAACCCAATAGGGATGATTTCTAGTCGGTTCGGTTTCTCAGAACTGGAGTCGGTTTTGGCGGTTTTCCGGCTTCTTGGGTTCAACCCATATTATTAATAAAGATTAAAAGTGAAGGGTGTCAACAAGGCCACGTGTCTAATATTCTTAATTGCCAAAATACAATCTATCTCTCTAACCAACCAACTTATAAGAAGAAGAAGATGTAGATTCGTCGTAGTATTTATGTTCAACCAATCAAGTAACTAACCAACCACTCCAATTGTCTATTTTTCCTTCGTTCAGCTACACAAAAATGTTAAAATCTTACATCATCAATAGCACAAGACAATACCAGATGACATAAAATAATAAAATTAAATAAAACTTATTCAACATAAAAAATGCATGCATACTTGCATATTTAGACCCCTAACATAACATAACCACCAAACAACCAATGCATTATGTATTTTATATATATATATATATATATATATATATATATATATATATATATATATATATATATATATATATATATATATATATAGACACACACCAATAGACTTGATATGTCAGTTTGTCGGTTTCATGTTTGGGTCGGTTTATGAGTTAGGATGGGTAGTTTTCTGCATAAAAACAGAAACCAAATTTTCACTTTTTAAAAATTTAAAAGCCCAACCACACGTTTTGCTTTAGTTTCTATTTCGTCAGTTTTGATTAGTTTCTTGCTTCGGGTTTCCTCACACCTATTAACTTTGAATGATATATTATGTTAAGTTCCAAGTTTAAAGTCGGTGGCATCGATTTTGGTAAAATAATACTAATAAAAATGAGAAATTCATTTCTACTATTAACATGATCATGTCAACCACTAAAACAAGTACCTAATAAAACATACTAATATGTTATTTTTCATGCACAACTTTTATTTGTAATGTTAACTATGGATCATAAATTATGTTAAGTTGCGAATTTAAACCTGGTGACACTAGTTTGGTAAAAAAATAGTAATAAAAAATAAGAAACTCATTTCTACTTGTTGAAATACTAAAAGACATATGGATGATATATTATTATTATAGTAAATTACTAAAATCGTCCCTATGGTTTGGTCAAAATTGCATATTTGGTCCCTGATTTTTTTTGCACTCGGATTGTCCCTGTGGTTTGATTTTGTTGCGTTTTTCGTCCCTACGGTTTAGTCAAAATTGCATGTTTGGTTCCTAACTTTATGTATGTAAGGGACGAAAAATGCAACAAAATCAAACCACAGGGACGATCCGAGTGCAAAAAAAAAGGTTAGAGACCTTGATTTTGACCAAACCATAGGTACCATTTCAGTAATTTACTATTATTATTATTATTATTATTATTATTATTATTATGTGGGTTGCTTACAAACTTTATCAAACCTAAAATACTTGGTTTAAAGTTTGGTTTTCTTTAATGTTGCTCAAACTAATAATTTTTAGTAATTTTTATTTTTTTGTTTTTTGTTTTTTGTTTTTGTTTAAGTTTGATGGATTTAATGAGTTTGTCCTATCTTGACCCGACCCAAGCTGTAACACCCCAATTTTGGTATGATATTTATATTCTATTTATTGTTATTTTCCTTCAAGTTTTAAGGGGGACTCGACGAGTCGGTAGCTGGACTCGTCGAGTAGGGTCGCGATTTCGAGCACGTTTAAGTTGGCGACTCGACGAGTCTATATTTCGGACTCGGCGAGTCCGCCAGTCTAGATGAAACCCTAATTTCAAGGGTTTGCACCCTATTTAAACATCTTTTGAGGCCACAAGTCAGACCCCATCACCCCTCAGAGCATCATTCTCGAAACCCTAGAGCCCTCTTTGCATTTTGTGTGATTTTGGTGTGTTCTTTGAAGATTTTGAGAGATAACGGAAGGTAGATCAAGAAGAGAAGAAGGAGATCCTAGATCCTTGAGGAATTTCAGAAGAAAGTAAGGTATATCTTGGCCTTTTTCTGTTTCTATGCTTAAATCTCCTTTTTGAAGCCATTAAAGCCATTCTTGAACCATTTCTTGGCTTAGTAGTAGCATAGAGGACTCATGGAGTTGATTAGCCTTCGGATCTAGCTAGATTTGAACTCCAGAAGCTTAGATCTAACACCTTTATGGATCCATTTTGCATGAAAGCTCTAGATCTACTATTATAGTGTGCTTTGAACCTTAAAACCTTCATTTGATGTTATTTACACGTAAAGTTGGAAACTTTACGTGTAAATCAAGTCCTAGGAACCCAGATCTATTAATGGTATGGATTGGTTTCAAGCAGAATCGAGTATATAATGTTTGCATGCATACGACTCGGCGAGTCGTTCTTCTGACTCGGCGAGTCGAGTCGCGAGTCCCCTGTGTTTCCTTTTTCGAGTTATGCCGAGTGGAACCAATGAGTGAGAGGTGGACTCGGTGAGCTAGAGGGTTAGACTCATTCGTGGAATAACTCAGCGAGTCAATGCCCTGACTCGACAAGTTCAAGGCCATCTTCATACTTCAAGAACAGACTCGACGAGTTGTTCATACAACTCGGCAAGTCACAGTTAGAATGATCATCTGATGAAGGAGAACTCGACGAGTTGTTCATACAACTCGGCGAGTCGGATGCAGATTGTCGGGGTGTTAGTAGCGAAGAGAAACTCGCCGAGTTTGCGCTAAAACTCGACGAGTAGTAGCGAGTGGAATCAAGAAAGTAAGAGTAAGGACTCAACGAGTTGGCGACCCAACTCGACGAGTCAGGTCAACTGAATGTTGACTTTGATAGTTAGGTTGACTTGGACCAGGGGTAGAAGAGTCATTTTACCTTGAGTATTATTATTATCAGTATTTGATTGATGGTGCTCATGGATATTGTAGCCGGGGTGAAACCGGAGACGCGACAGACAGATTCCGGAGCAATCCTTTCAACAGCTAGGCTACGAGGTGAGTTTCCTTCCAGTAGGAACGGGTCTAAGGCCATAATGCTGACCCGTTTAGTTAGTAGTAGTTTCCGGACTTCAGTCCGATGTAGTTGTTAGGGTGTTTGATGCCTTCGTGGCTCATACATGATTTATGTGTTATGTGTTCTGGCTATGGCTTGACGTAGTGTGCAGTATATGAGTTTATGATGATGTGTGTTATGCTAGTTGATATGTGTTATGCTATGCTATGCTATGATCAGTTAGTTCCAGACTTCGGTCCGATGCAGTCAGTTCCAGACTTCGGTCCAATGCAGCTAGTTCCGGACATCGGTCCGATGCAGGGGGCAAGGTCCCAATCAGTTCCGGACTACGGTCCGATGCAGTTTTCGGGCTTTGGCCCGATGCAGTGGGCAAGGCCCAGTACGTGTTTATATGTTATTGTATGGTATGTGGTAGTTTGAGGGAGCTCACTAAGCTTCGTGTTTACAGTTTCAGTTTTGATTTCAGGTACTTCCGCAAGTAAGGGGAAGAGCTCGGGATGATGACATCGCACACACCACAACTTCAGTCTTTATCCTGAGAGTTTGTTTTGATTCATAGTTTGATTTGATACAGTTGTTTCACGACATTTTATTATGAGTTGAGATATTTGACGTATGGTTTTTATGATAAGACGATCAGTATATGATTTTTATTACTATTTAAACAAAAAAAATTTGGGTCGTATTTTGAGATGTTACAAAAGCGAACCAATTGTCCAGGTTTATGTATCAGATTTTTTTTATGCAATTACATAATTACTGCTAGATATTCATATGTTTTTTGAACGGTAGGTTGGGATCTGTTTGACATAGAACCATGACCTTCTTGTTATATATTGTTTTAGTTGGGTAGGATACCCCCCATGGGAGGCGTTGAGAGGGGGGGGGGGGGGGGGGGGGAGCAAAGTTTATAGCTGCACATGACCTAATTTTTTATTATATATTTTTATTTAAAAATAATAACGACAAGGGCTATTTTCTTTATCGTTCTGGGCCTTTGATGATATTTAATTTCTCAGGATCGACCATGTTAGCCCCAACGATTAAATATTCATATGTTTGCTTCAGGTTATATATAACGATATCATGTTGGGAAAATGGTTCTTTCTAAACTTGATCATCCGAAAAAACTCAGCGGAAAATGATGTTTAGAGGAAAAAGCAGGCATATTACTGAAAGGTAACATAGAAACTGGTTAATAATCAAGTTAAACAATTTTTTTTTTGAATAATTTGTAGGTTTTAATTCAGGAATAAAAACTTTAAATTTAAACCGAATAGACATACAAATTCTAAATCTATTTTTGAAATAACCGTAGGAAAAAAAACAAAGAATACTTTGGTAAATTTCCATCGTTTTCCCGCTTACGATATTTTTTTTCTTTGTTTCTTTTATTCTAATTTTAAAAAATGATGTCGACATTTTTGTGATTATCCTTTACAAATAGTCAATACCATTCAACGGGCTGTCTCGTGCACCTTTGAACATGTTCATTGGATAGTTTATTAACTACATTCAAAGAACTAAAAGAAATGTTGTTATTGGGGAAATTTCTAGGATAGTCAATGAACTATCTGTCCTTCATATATTGTGAAAGTGATTTAATGGGATTATTTGTCGTCCGTTTTGTCACCATAGAAGTCCATGTAATTATATACAAGAAACTGACAAAATCTTCAGGTGTCAATTGTCATCGTTCTAATAAAAGTGCTTCATTCGGCTCACCTAAATCCTTAAGATTATGTGAAAATGATTTAACAAGTTTCTATCATGTTACGAATATTAAATGTATGTAATTTTTTCAAGAAATCGATGAACGTCCTAATAGAATCATTTTTTTTGATGAATTTATGCTTTGCATTTCTAAATTCTTCTTTAGACTTGATGAAATTGATTTGTTGGGTTTCTCATTCCCACCTTTTGACGTGTACACGTGTTTATAAGAAAAAACTATTCAATTACTACAAGAAACTAACAAGGTTCTTAATTCTTATGCCATCTTATTTGTCAACATGTGCATGAACAAATCTATTTAGTTATATCTCAAGAACCGCATACAACTATTAATTTAATTATCCCGTCATTTTCACGATTGTCTTTCTTGCATTATTAAATTTCCTCTTAAATTCTACATGTTTATAAGAATAATCCGTTTTATCCTCTTCAAAATTAATAGCCGCTAATTAAAATGATTTTCAATAAAATAGTCATGTGTTTCATTCCAAAAAACAGACTTCGAAATTAATTGTATTTTCAACAAACCACTTGACTGTCAGTATCAATAAAATAATCATTTGTTTCATTCTAAAAAAAATCATATTTTACATTGTCGAAGGAATATTTTTTTCACGTAAAGAAACTGCCTAACTTAAGATGGAGACATCCCCACAATGAGCGTGGGGTCTTCTATTCCCAAATTTAAATGGTTCATATACTAATCGACATTGAATGTATGGTCATCTCTATCTATCAAGTGTGCATCATAATTGTAACATTTTTGGCCTTTATGTTCCATAAAAACCATACACAAAAAACCAAATTTTATTTCATCATCAATTATTAAAGTATTATCAAAATCATGGTTTACAGACCGTGGTTTCGTGGACTTTGTGTCTAATCTAATCATTTACATATATATTTTAATATATGCTCTTTAAAGTTTTTTTAAAAACAAATTCTTTCTTTTATATACTATTATTCATGGAAGTATCCATTTCTTTCTTTACTAATATTAAAAATGTTAGTTTATGAGCAAAAGTCACAGTTTTTTTACAATGCGATTACGATATTATTGTTAACAATTTAACCACTAACTATTAACGAGTTCTTTTCTTTTTTTTTAAGCGACAAAGTACCAAATGAAATGATACGATTGAAGCGAATATAATTAAACTATGAAGATGGATATTATATTAATTTATACTTTATCCATTAAGAGTTGTATATTTGGTTTGCAATTGCATACATTCCTAGCAAAAAGAAAAAAAAAAACGAGTCAAACGGGTGAGTCGACTACGAGTGAAGCTCTGCAAATAGGACAGCTGGAATGAGTGGTGAGCCATTTGTCTACACACTCGCAGTGATAAGTATGGCAGCAATTCGGCAACACCTTCACTTTCTCCCCTTCTTCAAATTCTCCGATACAAATACAACACTCTGATTCACCGGAAGACGCCGACGACGTGGAAGGCCGATGGTGCAGCGTGATCGGTAGACTATCGATCAGGGCGGAATCCAGGCCTTGAGGCCGTGAACAGGGCCGGACGTGGGGGGACAAGGTGGTGGTATCAGAGACGGCTGCAGAAGAGGAGGACGACCGGCAGATCCAGCGGGCGTAGAGGAAGAGAAGTGTTACCAAAAAGATGACGGAGAAGAGTACGATGATGAAGAAGAGTGTCCGGCCTCTAATTTGGAAGTTCTTATCGTCGAGCTCGTCGTAACGCCAGTGGAACGACTGAGAGTCTTGAGTAGCCATTTTGATTTAGTGGTCGGAGGTTATGGGTGGCGGTGGTACGGCGGAGCGGCATGGATTGGGAGTCAAGAGGCGGAGAGAGAGGGGGGAGTTAGTAGTAAGTGGTGGGGAGGGAAGGGTTGGTTTAAATAATGTAGAAAAAGTGAAAAGGGAAAGAGAAATGGCAAGTTGCTTAAAATAAAGGGAGTGTGGGTGTAAATAACGGTAGTAGCGTAAATGTCGCGGTTTAGGAAAGCACACATGTGATCTCGAAAGTCACTCACATGTTTCTACCTTCGTCATCATCTAAAGAGTACCCGTCTTTTATTTCTTAGATTTTTTAAGTAATAAAAAAATAAAAAAATAGGAAAAAAAACATCTTTGATTATATAGGAAAATTAGTCATAAAATAAATAAATGATGTTTTTGAAAAAAAAAAGAAAGTAGAAAAAGAGATATTTTCTTAAATATCTTGGATATAGTACACACTTTAGGACATATTCCCAAATTTCCTTTTGTAAATCCACAAAGAAATTAAACTTATATTTATACTATTATGTATAATTTCTTTATTAGCTATGCAAATAAAGGTATAGAATTTAAAAAATAGAGTTTTTAGGGTAGGCTTTTGTGAAACTCTTATTCTTTTCTAGATAAGATAAATATTCCATATTATGAATGAGAAAGAAAGATATTAAAGTTGAATTTTTATAAGAGTTTTGAAACTAACTCCTACAATATCAATTGTACTGGATAAGAGGAGGCAGATGTCGATAGTTATATACTTCTACCATAATTATATATTTTTACTGGATGGTAAAAATATATGGTTTTAGATGATATATATCTAAACATATGAAACAATGAACATGTAAATGGTGTGGTGTAGAATATTGCCACTCGTAGTAAAGTTGGTTCTCAGAAGAGACAACCCACATAAGGAACACGAACCTATATATAAAGTGGTGCATATAATGGGATGAGTTAAACTTTAAAATGATGGTGTGAATTTGTGATTTTAGCAACAATCTTGAAAAGAAAAACATTAGTATCGGTTTGACAATGCCAAATCATAATTAAGTTAGCATGAAAAAAGAAATAAAAATAGAAAAAAACACAAATTTAACGGTTTCTCATGAAAAGGAGAACTTTTTCCTTGAATAGGAAACTAGAGAAGAACTTTAAACCAACCAATAATGAGAGAAAGAGAAAAGGGGAAATACACACGAGATGCAAATGAACTTCAAACCAGCAAATGCAAAATTACTACATAACAATTCATATGAATCTCACACGTGTCCAATATTTGAAAGCGTTTGGTGATGCTTCCTTATTTGGGAGACGAGTATTTACTAGGTCTACAATTTTTGATGAGTATATTAATTTGTATCATTCGAATTTAAAATAAAATAAAATGATAAATTTATGTTATAACGAGGATCTCTCATTAGACGATTATTTTACGTGAATGATCTCATACTAAATTGTGTCACTCTTCAGCACATTTTATCTTTACCATGCAAGAATAAAAGCTAGATAATTATTGAATTTATATGTCCAAATATATCAGGGCTAAAAATTAAATATTTAGTTAATAAAATGTATTTTATTTATAAAGTAATTGGTTTTAAACTCCTTTATTGCATGACCTAATTAATACAAAAGTGTCATGGCAGATTCTGTTAATAGCATATTTTTTCAGTGGATTCCATGTTGGTTTTAAATGAATAAGTGGACACTTTTGGTTCTCATTTTTGCTTTTATGATTTTCTTTTTTATAAAGAATAAACAATCCTAATAAAAAACTTCCTATCATCAAATCGATCATCAATAATTATGTTTATTAATTTCAAACAACGTTGATAATGTTAAATAAGTAGTTAACTTTTGTTATAATTGTTCACTGTTTTTTAAATGGTATGGAAATTATAGATTTCTTTTATTAATTTATTAAAGAGAATTTGTAAAAATTGTCTATATACTTATATAGTTTATATTTTTTTAAGTGAAGTCTAAAATGTTTATAACTTATAGAAATAATCTATTTGACATAGTTTTGTTGTTGATTTTGGTCTCTAAAACTAACAACCATTTATTTAATCAGTTAAATTCTTATAAAATAACCAAATTACTTTTCATATATATATATATATATATATATATATATATATATATATATATATATATATATATATATATATATATATATATATAATATTTCAAATTTTAATGTTATTTATATTTAATATGGATCCGATATCAAAACAATTAGATTTTTTTGAAGTTTACTCTTTGATTATTTCAAGTCACCAAGATAAACAAATTATTAAAATTATATATTCAAACAAAAAGTAAATCTCTGTTTATGTTCTTTAATCATGTATTAGAGTTACAATTTAATCGAATGGTCCCATAAACGGTGAGCCGCTAGACATTACAATCAGAGATGGATAGGATAAGAAACTGGTTTGTCCAAGTATGAATCAAAGATACCGTTACCTAATCTGACAAGTAACCTTAGATCTTGGATCCCTTGGCGGTCTAAGACAACTAATGTGTTGAGGGACGTTTTAGATGCCCGATCAAAGTTGCAGGGTATGCTCCTAGTGTGATTCTCAATTGATCATGAAACAATGAGTCATCTTCTTCATGATTATGTTATCAATCTCTTCCATCGATGTGTACTAGCAATTCAAATCAAACAAAAAGGGGGGCAAATCAAAAGCCCTACAAATACATGAAATGATCTCATAGGGAAGTGCATAGGGTGAAAGATATAGATTGAATGGGGGGAGAGGGGACGACATATATAAGAGGAGGAGGTCAACAATAGCGCGAGGCTATGGTTGTGTCATTGGAAAGGGAAGGACCGGGGTACAAAGATAACATAGGAAATAAGAAAGAGATTACATGAGTAGGTCTTAGGATTATACTTTAAATATACTAAAATAGTCATATATATAATTACTAACTAATACAAAAAGAACAAAATGAGTATTTCAACACACTTAACAAACTAAATTTACTAAAATAGCCATATAATACCAATTAATATAAAAAAGGAAAAGTTAGTATTTCAACACACTTAACAAACTAAAATTAACCGGTTGTTACTTTTAGGGATCAAATCACAACCAAACCATGTCAAATGGATTGTTTTTCCAACATGAACTTTTTGAATTTCAATCGAAGAAAATTGTAAAATACATGAAATATTTTTGCAGTTGTCTCTTATTTAAACAAATAAATTATAAAATAATTATATTATGATATTTTCTTTTTCAAAATCACTTACTTCTACAAATTACAATATTTTTTTTGAGTATGTTTATAAGTGATAAGGGATTAGCGATCATGATCACTTTAAAAGTAAACTAGTTTAAACGTAACCATGATAACAGATAAGTGTTACATTTATAATTAGTTTGCTTATAAAGACATTATACTTTGGTAATCGATTATCACTTTTACAAATACTTAAGAAAAATATTGTAATTTGTAAAAGTAAATGATTTTGAAAACGAAAAATGTCCCAACACAATTATCTAATACGATGTGTTTATATAATAGAAAACTACAAAAACGTACTTTTTGGTTTTCAAGTTTCTTGGACTGAAGTTCAGATTGTAAACATAGTACATTTTGTAGGGTTTGATTATGAATTTGATCTCTACAAACAACCGTTAATTTTAGTTTGCTAAGTCCGTTGAATCACTCGTTTTGCCCTTTTTGTATTAATTATTAATTATATGAATATTCCAAAAAAATGCTTAAAAATTGAACAATTATATATAACTTTAGATATATAAAATATGCAGACAAATTTTAATTGGCCAATCAAAAACTCGTTTATCCTTAATTATAGTCTGTTTCTTGTATATTTGTACAAACAATTATCAGTTTAAAAAGAAAAAACAAACAAACAATATTGTATACTAGTTTTGAAAGTAATCGATCAATGTATATTTCTAGTACCTAGATAAATTCCTGTCATTCTTACAATATTTTTTGATTACGAAAAGAAAAATGGTCGATGCAACATTGATTTACCATGGTATTAGTTGTTACTTGTTAGTCTTCCACTACATATTGTGACGTTTTTCTAGTGTCGTAGTCAAAATTATTTGTGGGTCCAAGATTATAGATAACCAAAAAGCATACATGTGTTTTCTCTTCCTATCGTGTCTCATTGTGATTTTATAGATGATTAAAGACGTCTTTTCTTAAAAATAATATATTTTAGTAATTTAGTTTGACACTTATGATAATTAATATCAATTTACTGAAACTATATTAGTTATAGTAAAATACGTATTCATGATTTAAATGCTAAATTGTGTTCGGTGTTTCGGTTCATAAGTATTAAGTAAATATCCTAAGATCAAATTTAATTAAAACAAAAACAGCAAAATCATTTCAAACTAATTAAACTATCGATTGATTTCACTACAAGGAAATGAGCAATTAGCCGCGATAAAAGTCGCCGGTAAAGGGTCGAGATGTCGCCGCTAAAGCTAATAGTGGTGACACGTTGCCGGTAAATAGTTGTCGCTACTGCTTCGTCGCTATTGATCAGATTGTCGCCGCTAATACATCTGTCGCCGGTAATACTTCCTGTTGTCGCTAAAGACAACGTCGCCGGTAATACTCATGTCACCGGTAATAGTGTCGCCGATAACAACATTTTTCATTTTTTTTTTATATTAGCGATTTTGGGTATAATTAATTCCAAATACTATTATAATTAATTCTATACCAACATTTACATAACAACATCAAATTAAATACCAAATATTGTTATAATTAATTTAATACCAAAATAAAACAATCAAAAGTTTGACAATTCTAACAAGTAGCGAAGTAAGTTTTAGAATTCTAACAAGTAGCAAAGTGTGATAACAAGTATAATATACAAATAAAGCACCTCCTTACATATCATCATCTTCGTTCCTATCATTTCCTCCTTGATTATTCTGTGATTGAAAAAACGAATAAAGCTCCTCCCTACATGTTGGGTCGTTGAGCAATGCCCGAAGATTTTCCAACTACATAATAAACAACAACATATATAAATTATAAGTTAAATTATCAAACATAAACAAAAACTACCAAAGTACCTTACTATTTCTTGCACTTAAATACAAGATATACCAAAAATACATTGTTATTTATTGCACTTGGGACGAAAACACAATTACCAAATCCACATGCATTTTATGACGCCAAAGTACATTGCTATTTTTAAACTAAGACAAAAAACCAAAATACATTGTTATTTCTTGCACATGGGACAAAAATTCAAATACCAAAGCTTTTAGCAAATACTCACCACAAAACCAAAATGACCAAATCAACATGTATTTTATCGCTATTTTTAAATAATTTTGCTTTACCTGTGATGGTTTTGATGATTATGGTGGTGGTTGCGTCGGCTGTGGTATACACAAACAAAAACCTAGAAATAGTAACATTGTACTTTTATAGCATCTTACTATTAGACTTACAATTAAAAAAAATTATTTGTAACATTGTACTTTTAGCATCTTACTATTATATATATATATATATATATATATATATATATATATATATATATATATATATATATATATATATATATATAAATAGTAAGATGCTATAAAAGTACAATGTTACAAATAAAAGCATTTGCCACTTTATGAGTTTTCTTCCCACAAAAAGCATTTGCCAAAACACAACATTTGTGGACGTTTGAGATAACAAGTTGCTTATTTCAATCAACATATACTTTCACTAGTATACTGTTGCTTTATAATGTAGTAAAATAAATATACAACAATTAACAAGTTGTTTATTTCAATCAACATATATAACAACTAAGGTTAAGTCAATCAAAAACTAAAATTGAAAATATTTTGCAATTAATCACCAGTACCGAAACCCTCCTACTGGAACCGAACCTGTTAAGGAACCGAACCTCACCTGGACCGAACTTCGCCTTCGCTTCTTTCCCTTCTCGCATGCGAGATTTCCCAGACAGAATCCCCTCTCGGCTCTCACCCACAACCGAAACCACCTTCGGTTCTCAACTTCTAAAGACCGAACCCTCGGATCCAAAATCCGAAATTTCGCAGATTTCGCCCTTTTTCTCGGTTTTTGACCACTTTCGCGTTTTAAGCCCGTTTTTCATGATTTTGACATGGGATTTTCACCCAAACTCATATTTTGACATATAAGACCCTATATATTCATAATTTAAACACATTTCAAGGGAATTCTTTGCCTAAGAATAAAATCTAGTGGGTAAGATATTGAGGTGGAGTGTTGACTTTATCTTTAAGTTATGACACAAACAACCCTCCACACCCACTCCAGGGCGATATTCAGTCACTATTCCTCCATACCTATTCAACTAGTTGTCTTTTTACCCTCTTTCACCAGCCCATAATCAGTTCAAAGGGCTAAAAATCTTTACTTCTCTTTCCCACATTCTTCACACTTTCACCAAGAATCAAACCCATTTCTCTGTCTCTCCCCCCTCTCTCTAAACTCGAATATGAAGGCTGTTCTTGAGCATTTACCTCCAATTTTGGTAATTAAATTCATCATACACTTGATAATCTTGCATCCTTTCACTAAAATCATGGATTCCTTACACAAATATCATCACATTTGTTACTAGTTCTTCGAATACTCAAGTATCTCCCAAGTGTTCTTGACTTGGAAACTCATTTTATTCATCATCCATATACTAAAATCACTCAAGGTGAGTTCATAACCGCACATTTTCATGTTTTCTTCACATTTTAGGAGGGGGGATACAAGTTAAAACACCAACAACATAACTAAACTTAAACATTAACTTTCAACCGAAAAGTTAATGTTCATTCATGAACTTTTTTGGACATCTTAAAATTTTTTAGTTTTTAAAACTGTATTAGGTGAAAATAGTTCAGGTTTATACCTTTAAAATGACTACTTGCACATGTCCATACGATTTTTCTACAATTTATGGTGATTTTTACAAAACTGCATATCATTATAGCTACGAATTCGGATCAGTCTGTGAATATGAACGTTTTCACACCAGTTAGAAGCTTCTAAAAATCATGATAAATTTTATGAACAAACTAGACACATTTTCTAAACTCTCAGAGTTTGTGGATGTAGTTTTTTATATCGTATAAATTTCCTGTGATTTTTCTAACTTAGTGCAGAAATGGTAAAAACAAATTTACAGATTACAACTTTCATAATACTTTGTAACATGTTGAGCAAAGTGTTAATCCTTGATGACTTCATATTTTGCATGAGTTTCCATTGAGATATAAATATATAACAGAAAAATGTTAACTAAATTGTAAGAGCCTTAATTATTACAATTAACACATGATGAGACATAGTAAACATAGTTTTGTTTTGCTACATATTCTACTTACACAGAAAAGGTTACCATACATTACAAACATTTTGATAAACTATAATAGGTATAGTTTATGTTTCATATACATTACGAAAGAGTACATTTCTACAAAAAGGGGTTTTCAATTTCACATTATGTAAAGAATAAATTTGTGAGATATTCGCTTCATGTTACTTCCAAAGTAACACAACAAAAGTCCTTTAATTATAACCAAAATCTCTTGTAGGGAAAGCGTGATAGTTGTGTATAGATCGATATTGGGTCTGACAAACCCACACCTTAGCTGCATGCAACAGCTAGACCGACAGGTCTGGGCGACAAATGTCATTAACATTTTGACGCCTGAAGAACGTTGTATACAAGGCCGACTAAGTCATTGTATGGTTATAATAACTCACATGGGGTATTAATAAAACATAAGATTTACGGGATTCCATTTAAACAAACGAGTTTAATGTCAATTTAAACTTGCATGATTTACGATTTCTATGGAAAATACTAGTATATTAATAGTCTTGGCATTTAAGGCTACATTACATTGTTAAAAGGAAAATATTGGATTTTCTGGAACAAACATACTTTTACAAAGAAAGGATTTCAACATTTCATTCAAAAGCTAATGAACTCACCAACTTAATTGTTGACATTTTTTCAAAACTACTTGTATTATCAGAGAATCAGTAAAACAGGTAAATAACGACTTTTGAGGATGGGACGCTAAGACGTCAAACCTTTCATTTTTGTCAACATAATGTAATTGATTTAGAACCATGTAAACGTATACCACGCTGTAACCTTTTCAATTATATTTATGTTGGTTGTTTATACTTTGAGCACTATTATATTCATTGTTGTGATACTATACATGAACTCCTCCACCCCTAGATGTTTTCGCCATCCTTGGTTTGAGGGTGTGACATTAACCTCAAACTTAACTAACAAGCCAGTGATAACTTTTATCACCTTGTCGAACCGATGTGAATTAGCTTCCCGATTGTCTTTCGGATCCTGATGGAGTTTAACCAAGTTCGTCTCCAGCAGAGTGATCCAATCAGTGTTTTTCATCCTCACACCATAACCGAATCATCCTAAGTAGTAACAATGTGGACAATATCACGTGAACATCACGTGAACAGTAGTCGCATGAACAAAAATTTAATGAATGATCCCTTTGTGAACAGTAATTCAGTAATAGATATTGTTGCATGGTTCGTTGTTCTAATACATGTTAATAGAAACCTGTAATTTGAGAAACATGCAATCTTCCAAAGAATTTAAGAGTCAATAAATTTATTATTCTTCATAATCAAAAAGATATATCGAAACTATATATATAAGTGTTAAGAGATAATCATATCTTAAATTAAAAGATACTAATATATATATTTTAATTTTAATAAAGATAACTATTATCTAATTTGAATAAATAATTAAATAATTATTAATTAGTCGATAATCTTGACCAAATTGACGAGAATACCATTTACAGGTTATGTAATCATTTAACAATCGTAGTTCTTGCACTATCGTTGATCACATTTAATGATAACTGATATGTATTTAATTTACCTTATACAATTGCATTATAAAAAATGGCATAACAGCTACTCATCCACTAGTTGTTCGATGCCTTAACTTTTTATGCATTATAGAGTGTTTTCTTATGAACATGTGGAAGGATAATTACATCCGATCTTTTGAAAAGAAAAATGATAAGTTTGATAAAAATATAATGAATTTTTATTTATTTATTTATTTATTTATAAGTCAAAAATCATATTTTTAAATTATATTTGTTTATCATGAAACTTGAACCCTTATACATTTAAAAAAAATATATTTTCTGTTTAATAAAGTTAAATTGATAACCATTCGGTAATCAAAGTTAAAAAAATACTTTCATTCTAGGATAACCATTCCTAATTACCTATGATACTGGAAGCCATTAATAAAGCGGACAATGAGTCGATTAGGTTGTGTTCATGATTAACCTACCATTGACCGGGTTAAAGATTTCAATCCAAGTTGTATTTTTTTTAACATAATTCAACATTTCAGATAAATAAATTGTGATTGGGTTGATCTATTTATGTAGTTCTAAACCCAACCTATTATATGAATGAGTTAAACCTAACTAAAGAGTATATCACTTAAATTAGTTAAAAACTTAGATAAAATTCTAAAGGATGACAAAAACAATGAAGTCATAGGTTCAATCTCATATATATATATATATATATATATATATATATATATATATATATATATATATATATATATATACACACACACACACACTAATTCACTGTTAAAAAAAACATTAAAAATGTTATAGTTTGAACTGCTTTTGGAGAGTAGTGTGTTGTTGGCGCCAAGAAAAAAAAGATGAGAATTATAATTCCATTTTTTGCAAAACATAAATAATAATACAACATTATAATTTATAAAGTAATTCTTAGATTAATACATGATAATATTTAAATAAAAATATATATTAAAATTAAATGGATTGATGGGTTGAAAACGGATTGATAATTTTTATTCAACATAACCAATTTAATTAAATGAGTTAGATGTGTTGATCCATTTAAATTAAATGAGTTGAAAATCTTAACCTAACATTCTAATTTTGAATTGGGTTTGGGTTAAATTAGCGGATTTGATCTGTTTTTGTCTAGCCTTTACTATCTCTAAATATTATTAAAAGAGAACCTTAAATTATCCATTTAAGAAATCAAGGTTATTCATTGCATTTCAATCCTATATTCTAGACCCTTAGATTATGTGCTAACATCACCCTTTACCCAAAAACCCGTTGCCTAATTTTGCCTTCCGTTCGTTATTTACTCTATATATCTCTTCTTCCGATCTAACCTAAAGAAATAGAGAAACCATTCGCTTCAACTTCAATTGGCCAAGATGACACATCTTTTAATCTCCACCGCCTTCGCACACCTCTTCTAATCTCACTGGTGCATCCCTCTCCACCGCCTACAACAAGATCACAGAATACCCCACACTATTCAATCACCGGGTAGATTTTAGGGCTTTCTCTTTCTGATTTTAAAGCTTTCAATTCTGTCTTTCGTTTTCAACCTTTGACTTAAAATTGATCGGCGATTGTCAAGAGACTTCTGGTAGGAGTGGAGATCAATGGTGGATCAACTGCGTGCCCCTATACTTGAAGCTTCCGGTTTGTGTTTGTAGGTTTTACGAAGGTACTTCAATCTCCTTATTTATTAAAATAAAAAGAACAAAATATGAAACTAAATCTAATGTAATGAAGACTTTTAGAAGACTGCGTACACTTTACAAATCAATTTTTTATAGTACTACCTTCATATTATAGATTTTTTGTTATGATGAATAATTAATTGTTATCTGTAGCAAGTAGTTAATTATTACACAATCATATTCAAAAACATTTTTAAGGTGTTTGATTAAATTTTGGTATACACTGTGAAATAATCCTCTTCATATATCCCAGCAGAGGCCATGGGTGTCGCTTATTGGAAGATGATTATAGAAAAATGCCTATGTTCATGAATTCAACCTATGATGATTATAATCTTATCAAACTTACTGACATTAGTTTTCTTTTTCTCACTTGCAATTACTTCTGTCCTTGAAAAATATTATCTTTCATTTTCTTTTCACTAATCTCACTTTTCCTATAGCTTTTTACATAAATGACAGTGGACCATGTGTATCATAATTGCTTCGTAAGCGAGCTCTCTATAATGATATGTCAAGAGATACATGTTGTGCTGGATATATGCCATGTAGTGGAAGATGTGGAGAAAGTAAATGTATGAGGTATGTCTTTGCACCGAGGTATGCATGCGTACACTTTACAAACCAATTTTTTATAATACTACCTTCATATTATAGATTCTCTTGTTATGATGAATAATTAATTGTTCTCTGTATCAAGTAGTTAATTATTACACAATCATAATCAATTTTTTTTAAGGTGTTTGATTAAATTTTGGTATACACTGTGAAATAATCCTCTCCATGTATCCCAACAGAGGCCATGGATGTTGCTTATTGGAAGATGATTATAGAAAAATGCCTATGTTCATGAGTTCAACTTGTGATGATTATAATCTTATCAAACTTACTGACATTAGTTTTCTTTTTCTCACTTGCAATTACTTCTATCCTTGAAAAATATTATCTTTCATTTTATTTTCACTAATTTCACTTTTCCTGTAACTTTTTACATAAATGACAGTGGACCATGTGTATCATAATTGCTTCGTAAGCAAGCTCTCTATAATGATATGTCAAGAGATACATGTTGTGTTGGATATATGCCATGTAGTGGAAGATGTGGAGAAAGTAAATGCCCTGAGGTATGTCTTTGCACTGAGGTATGTCAGTTCTTAAAATCTTATAAACTCCTTTATGTTGACCTAAAAGAATCATGTAGTGGGAACATATTATATATAATCATCTTGTTTTTTGCAATTCTCGGGTGTTTTTGTGCTTTGGGAACTCACTGGCATCTACTCGGTTTCAAAATAGAAAAAACTTAATGCAATAATTGCATCATTGCAATCTCTTCCTCTAACTCTTTTATTTTTATAATTATGAAAAAAGAACATAATGAAAAAAGCCTATATGCCTACAACATAGGAATGGAATCGAACATTCCTCACAGAGTGTAATGACCCTTGTGATTCCATTCCATTCCTTTCTTATTCCGTTCCATCATAACCAAACAAACGATTGATTAAACTTTTGTTTTCTGGTCATAATCTAGGGCTTCATCTTTTGTCTCCACACAACTTGCATACATATTCTCCATTGTTTCTTATCCTTTTGGAAGTGAAGAACTCAGTTGCTCAATTGCTTAGCTGATTTGGTCTATTGCACGTAAGTTATTTTTCTTTATACATTTAATCATCTAACATTACAAAAAAATAAATACACTAATATATTTATTATATTTCACCTTTTTTCAGGGTTAGCACGTGCATGCAGATAATCAAATTTTATAATTTGCTACAAATTTTGAAAAATAATTTTTTTTTCTTAATTTAATATTCGTTTATTTTTTCTTTTAGACGCAACATAAAGTTGAAATGGACAAAAGGGATGGAAATTTTTTTCTTTCATTCATTGAGAGCGATGTTATTTTTGTTTTTCTAAATATTGTGTTGTATATTTTGTGTTAGAAAACTGGAGAAGTTATCTGTACTTCTACAGTTGATATTGAAAGTCAAGAACAAGAAGGTTTGACTTTTACTCCCGTGTGTGATACTGTAAAATACCAAGATCAGGTATACTTGATAAACCCTTTTTCTTTTGGTAATTGTCAAGTTTTTCCCTTATATGAGAAAAGGTGGTAAATGAGTACGCGGAGCGTTTGCGTGTGTATGCTCAGCGTACTCATGTGCGTGTTTTTGACGTGGAAGCCACCTAGTACGTTGGGCATACCAGAGGGTACGCTGGGCGTACTAGGCCCAAAGTGAAAACCCTAATTTAGGGTGTCCCTATTTAAAGGACATGGTGGCCTCATTTCTGGCCACCATTCACAGACATTAACACTCTAAAACCATACTTTCTCATCCCTTGAGCTTGTATGTCCACTTGTGAGCTATTAAGTGTTCTTATGTTTCTTTGGAGTGAAGAAGGACCTTTGAAGAGGAAGGATTGGGAGTCCATGCTTTGGATGTGAGCTTATTTGTGGTTGAAGCTTCAGTTAGAGGTAAAAGCTCAAAGCTTTCTCAACCTTTTGATTTGTCCATCATTTTAGTTTATTTTAGGGTTTTGGTCCCAAAGTTGGATGCTTTATGAGATATTGAGCTATATAGTTTATTACCAGCCCCTTTGAGTGTTTTGAGTGGTGTAGAGTTGTAAAAATCGAGACTTGGACGTTTGAATCAACCCATGCTTGAGATATGAGCATTCTTGAGAATAGAGAGTGAGAGTTTTGGTGTTGTGAATTTATCAGCCATGCAAAGGCGTAAAGTCGCAGACTCTATGGAGTATGAGCCTTTAGGGAGTTCAGATATGAGATTTTAGCTAAGGTCTTAAAAGATTAAGACCAAATGAGTAGGAAGAGCAAAATTGGGGCGTACATTGAGCGTAATTCTAGTACGTGCAGCGTAGAGTCAAGAATCCCCGCTGCATGCATGGCAAAGGAGTACGCCCAACGTAGAGGGCTTGTACGCACTGTCGTTGACTTTTATTTGACTATTAGGGTTGGTCAATTTGTGGACTATTAAGGCCATGGAAGGGTAAAATGGTCTTTATCCTTCTGTGAGTTTGTAGAAGGATTACTCTAGCTTCTTTGAGAGCCGTTATTAATTAGAAATAATTAGTGTATGTGTTAGGCGGAGGCTAGACCGGTGATTTGAGTTCGAGGTTATCTGATTTCTTACGAGGTGAGTCTTCTCACTATACTTACCTAAGTAGTAATACCGAGTGACTGAAGGGTCTTGTGTGCTTATATTGAGTTATGTGATACTATGCATTTCTGTTTTTGTGATGTATGCTACGTTATTTTATGTTTTACTGAGATCAGGCCGGAGGGTCCAAACCAAGTTGTGAGACTGGAGGGTCTTCACTGAGATATAGAACTGGAGGGTCCAACCTAAGCTGTAAGTTAGGAGGGTCCTCACTGAGACACATGACCGGAGGGTCCACACTGAGCCGTGAGACTGGAGGGTCTTCACCGAGACGCATGAGACCGGAGGGTCCATGCCGAGTTATAGCCATGACAAACTTATTATTTGTGTATGTGGTATTTTGGGGAACTCACTAAGCTTGGTGCTTACCGTGTCGTGTGATATGTGTTGCAAGTACTTCTCAGGATCGCATGAAGGCGCTGACTTAATTGTACACACTGATTCGAGACTATGTGGATGATTATGGGATAGTGACATTTTTATGTGTATATCCCGTCAAGCCTTTAGCGGCGACGAGTATTAGTGGCAACAAAAGAGAATTAGCAGCGATGAGTTTTAAGGGAATTTATCTCGGTCTTTTTTTCGAGTATTAGTGGCGACAGCCATAACCGCAAAAGGCGTCGTTGCTATTGCTATGTACGACGTCTATTGTGAGTTGTTGGATTAGAAAAATCAACAATTTGGGTTTATTACTGGGGTTTGACACAGATCATGGTTTTTCACCATTAGCAACGACGCTTTTAGCGGCGACAACTCCCATTAGCGACGACATACAACACGAAAGTCGTATGTCGCCGCTAATAGTGAATATTATTGTAATGCTAGTATTTATTCATGTTTTATTATCTATTTTATTTTTAGAATCTCCCATGAACCCAAGTCCGACCAATGAACCCAAATCTAACCCACGAACCCACCAATACTCTAATTTTTTTTAGTGACATGTGAACACGCATAGTTAAATGTATCATGTTCGGGTTGATGTATTATGACCCACTAAACTGCGACCCACCAACCCAAATACAATACCTAACTTACCTCTCATGCTTAGAAAGTTCCTAAATGACCCCGGAAGACGAAACAGCTTGCAAGCTAATACATCCATGATACACCGCCTTTGACCCTCATAAATTTCCGTATATTGACGTAGATTGTTAAATTGACATTATGTTATGACAACGGTAACTTCACTTTTATTCCATTTTTTATTATTATGCCCTTATAAAGAATAACACTTAATGAATAACATATAAAATAAGCCTTATTATTATTATTATTATTATTATTATTATTATTATTATTATTATTATTATTTTTTGGGGAGGGAGTTATAATTAATATGCACGATGCAACTCTCTTTGAGGCTCTATAACTTACTATATATAACTATTCCATCAACAAACCATAATTTTTTTTTTTAATATATATTTAGGTTTATGTGTGCATGTTTAATGATTAAATATTTAAATAACAATATACTTTTCTATCAATAATTTTTATTACAAAAGATCAAAATACATAATACTATTTAATACATAGATTCGTACAAAACAGTGGCAATAAGCACTCTTTTGGTGAACAATTTCTTTACGGTAAAATAATTATTAGGTTTTATAATTCATTATTATTTATTAAAAAATTATCTATTTTTAATAAAATATTTATTTTTACACCTTATATTTATATTGTCTGTTTATAGTGATGTAAATTAATCTATTTTAATAAATGTAAATTAATTTATATATATGAATTTAATATTTTAAAATTATTATTTTGTTGCAAATTAAATTTCTTAATAACTTTCCTTAATTCAAAGTTTTAAATTTTGGCCTAGTATTAATGATTTATCTATATATAACTAGGTTGTACAAAAGGTTTGTAGCTTGTATCTTTTTAAAATTCAATATATAATATAATAGTTAGTATTTTTTAAAATTCAATATATAACTAATATGATTATATATATGATTTATAATATAGTATAAGATATTGAAAATTAAGAAGGAAAAAAGAAAAATGCAAAAAAAAACTTAAAAATTGTCCAAAGAATATCAAAGAAAGAGAGCAATTGTAATTAACAACTCTAAATTTAATAAAGTACTCGATAAATTAACAAATAAATAAACTCACTTGAAAACGAAAACTCGATCGGTTTATCTTTCCAAACAATGAGACGAAATATATGAAATCTTCACTGGGAAGATCATATAAATCCTAACTCTTTGATTATCAGACTTGTTTGCCCACAACATGTAATCAAAAAAACCCCAAATTGAATAAATGCAATTAAAACCATATTCAATTCCCCATAAGTCTTCAATCCAACACCATTGTGAAAACTCGAATCACATTATTTCAATTCTTCTACCGGAAAATTGAAAAGCTTCAAAAATCAAATGATGGATCTCCATAGTCCCATATACTGGGTGGAGGGTACTCATCATCATTTGTCGCAGCCCACAAAGAAGGCGACGATGGATTACCGCCGGCCACCGAAGTGGGATCGGAAACCGAAGTTCCCGCCATCATTGTCGGCGGCGAGTTGGAAACAAGTGAAAGACTTGATCCCACTGAACCCACCAACGAATTAATCTCCTCCTTCGTTGGTCGATGCTTTTGACATTGTTGCACCGGTTGTAATTGTTCCCGTTGGCAATCCTTGTTTCTAGGGTTAGGGTTTTCGTTCGGATCATACGAGGTTGTAGTTGATGTTGTTGTCATTCTTAAAGTGGGGTCCTCTCCCTCAACGACATTGATTTTATTCAAATTGGGGTAAGCTAAGTACTGATATGGTTGTACAAGTTGCATTGCATATTGTACTATATTCTCAGCAGAATTTGTACTATGGTGTACGGTAGGGTAAAACGGGTAAGGTACATAATTAGCCAAAATGGGCACCCCGGACGGCGTCGTTTGAGATGGTGAAAAGGTGAGATTGAAAGACGCAGGCCGTGGGAGTATCGGTCGGAGGGTCTGAGTCTTAGAAGCTGAAGTAGAACTACCACTGCCACTGCCAGCGCCACGAGGGGAGGAGGAAGCAGACGTAGTGGCGGCGGCTGCCGCTGTGGCAGTGCTATTACCGTCTACTGACGGTTGCTGGAGGTTGAGTTGAGCTCTGGAACCGTAGAGGATAACGGCAGCGCGGTCGTAGGCCCGTGCCGCATCTTCGGCGGTTGCAAATGTACCAAGCCATCGGCGGGTGCGTTTACGTGGCTCACGGATCTCGGCGACCCACTTCCCCCAGCTACGTTGCCTAACACCTCTGTACTTAAACTTGCTATTATCGGGTCCTCCTTTGCCTTTAGGTTTTCTGTTGTTGTTACGCGGCGGACTCCCACTGGCAGTCCCGCCGCTAGCGGTGGTGATAGGAGGAGGAGAAGAAGTGGTGGGGATTAGGTGTGAATCATTGCAGTTTGTGTCCATATTACTTTAAAGAAAGAAATAAAGAAGGGTTGGCGATAAGACCTAAGCTGGAAGAAGGAGAGAGGTGGATTGTGACGGTTGGTGATGGTAAATGGTGGAGGGGGGCGGTGGTGTTATATAGTGCAACAGTGGGAGTACTGTTGGTCAAATCTAGTTGGTGGAGAAGGATGCTTGGATTCCTCATAAGAAACATATAGATAACAAGATTGGTGCAATTAAGTACTTACGTTTGGATCATATCATATCATACATACAACGTTACAGTTGTCTTGGACAATTTGTATTAAGATCTATTATCCGAAACCTTTGTAATATTTATATTATCCATATAAATTGTTTTTGTTTTTTTTTAATACAAAAAAAAAATGAATATGTTTTTATGATTTTACAAATTGAATTGTTTTTATAAGTAATATGTATTAAGCCTTAAATAATAAAATCTAGAATTTTATATTATTACCATTCAAAATTTTATGTTTGTTACTTTTTAAACATCGGTCTTCCCTATTCTCATAAACATGGCCATCAACAATTCAATACATATTTAGGCTTTCCTATATATACTCCACGAGAAAGCTCTTGGTGTATATACACTTAACCATCATCGTCTTTCGCCCTCCTTCCACAGAAAATCTAGCATATTCCCAATAACGATTGTGGTCATGGTGGGTTTAACCTGCAAGATAGAATAATGGAATAAGAGGGGTTATGTTGGATTGTGGTGGGCAGCAGGAGAGGCAACGATCGTTGTTCCATATCGGCACAACAAGAGGACCAAGGTGGTGCTCACATCCGTAGTTCATGACCAACTGGACAACGACAAAACTTGTTGGATATATATCGGATGATCTAAACATTAATTAATGTGTTTGTTGTGATACGATGTTTTTCTCTAACATTGAAATCTAGCATATTTTAGGTATGACCATTAAAAAGTTCAAGTCAGACAAGTGAAATTCCATACTCATATTCATGTATGTCTACAAATAATAAATATTTAGTGTTTGTAAGTAAGATAGCAAAGTGTAGTGTAATGTCATTTCGTATCGTATTGAAATTTAAATGAGTTGAGATAACATGACTCAAATACAATCCGTCTAATTATGACGTTGTCTCGATTTGATTATCAATTTATTTTTCGTGTCGAGTTCACATGTTTAAGGTTTATACCTTATAAATATGTTGTATCGTGATAGTTTGAAACACTAAATATATTGAAGAGTAAGAGTTAAAGAGTCAGAAAAGAAAAAAGTTACAATTAAAAAGAAGTAGAAGCTTGGAAGGTCGAGGAGAGGAATTCACAATAAGTTTAGAGGATGAAAGTCAAAAGGAAAATGGATAAATGAGATTCGCATGTATTAAATATTAATAAACAATTGAAAACTAAAAATGAATATTGGATAGGACCGGTAACTAGTGCTTCTAAGATCCCGTTTGTTTGCATCTTAATACCACTTAATAAGGGGCAGGTCTGAATCGGGATGATTCAGACTGTTTGTTTACATCTTATTTTGTGCTCTTAATCTGAATTTTATCACTTATGGATTTAGACTTGGAAGCCCATCTGAAAATAAAAAAATTTGCCTTAACCCTTTTTCTGTTCGACTGCTTATCTCGCTTCCATCGTCTGCTTCTCTCGCTTCCATCCTTAATACTCTCGCTACCGAAGATCCTCCTCTAATCGTCATCTATCGTCGTCGCCACCCTCCCCATCGCCATCTCCTATCGTCGCAACCCTCGCCTTTGTCGACTCCAGCATCAACATCGACATCAGGTTCGCTTTTCTTCTCTCTCTTTTTTTTTTTTTTAATTTTTTTTCCGATGTTGGTTCAAATCACATTCCTCAATTGCAGAAAATGCTCCCATATTTCTCATTTTTTGTCTTGTTTTTTTCCACTGTTGTTCTTCAAAATCTGTTGTGGTTTTTTTTTTTGTATGTGATATTTATAATCTGAAATTTCTTCATTGATTTCTAAAATCATGTTGATTGCTGAAATGTGAGACTTGATTTCTAGTTGATTTCTAAAATATGTTGTAATATTGATTATGGTTTGACCGATTTCTGAAAATACGTTGCTGATTATGTTGATTCATAACTGAAATCTATTGGTGAACCTTGTTGATAATGTGTTTATTTATTTATGCTGAAATATGTTGGTCATTTGTTGAAATATGTTGCTGATTTGTGATGATTTGTTCTGTTATGGGCTCATTTGTACCGATTTTTGTTGTTTATGTGTTGATTTTTGTTGTTATGTGTTGATTATGTGCTGGTTTTTGCTATTTATGCGTTAATTTTTGCTGTTATGTTATGATTTATATCGTTATGTACTGATTTGTACTATTATGTGCTGATTTATGTTGTTATATGCTGATTTGTTATTGAAATTATACTAGACATGTCACAAAAGTAGCTTAGGATTAGTTGGAAGGTAGAAGATATTGAAAGAACTTTTCTGGAAGCATGTTTGCAAGAAATTACAGTTAATGGTCGGAAATGAGGTAGTTTTAAAGCACTCTCTTGGAGGATTGTAGCTGAAAAATTAGCAAAAGAACAAAAAATTTTGTGGACCAAAAGCAAATGAAGAATTGCTACGATTACTTAAAGTCAAAGTTTTCAACTTGGTTGAAGTTAAAAAACAAAACCGCAAATGTTTATAATCATGTAACCAACACCTTTAATCTTTTAGCACTATAATGGCAACTAGAAATTAAGGTATTTTGTATTTTTATAAATAAAAATTATTATTAGGCTTTAATAATCTAATATAAAAATTTTCAAGCAGTCGAACAAACATGTAGAAACTTTGAGAAGATCGCCACTACCCTTCCCCGACCTTTGTACACAATTATTTGAAGGCGCGACTGCGACAGACATTCATAGTTGGGGACCAACTTCAACCCTTCCTCGTCCTATTCAAGAGTCAAGCCAATATAGTTTGCATGACTTTGATGACATCGATTGCACTCACCAAGAAACTGTAGGTCTCAGTGACGAGTCATCCGCTCAATAAAAAAACAAAAGACGATGCAACGAGTCAAAATAAAAGTAAAGATGCATCGAATTCAAAATTGCTTGAAATCGGGGAAGATATTGCCACGGTTGCTAAAATATTTGTGGAAAAGCATGCTTCTTCAAATTTGGATGCGTGTATGGAAAAGTTAGAGAAGTTAGGATGGGGAATATTTGATTCAAGATATAATACTGTTGTTGCTCTTTTTGGTGATGGTTCGGATAAGAGGCACGTGTGGTTAACCACTGATCCAAGTATTTGTAAGAATTTGGTCGAGACTGTTGGAGCACATTATGAAATGTTTGGCTAAGTAGATGTTTTGAATGTTTTGATGTTTTTTTGGATAACTAGATGGTTGGTTTGAACTAGATGGTTTTTATGGATTACTTGATGTTTGGTTTGAACTAGATGTTTTTTTTGGATTACTTGATCTTTGGTTTAAACCAGATTTTTATATGACATGAATGACTTGAAGATTTGGATTACTTGATGTTTTGAATTACTAGGTTTTTATATGACATGAATGACTTGGTGTTTTGGATGAATTTTTATGTTATATGTTGTTAATATAATTGTTATGTATTTTCAAAATAACAGATTGCTTATGGATTCGGATGAAGAAATTGTATTTTTCATTTTACTATGTTGCTATTGGTTGAATCTAGCATCCAATAGAATTGGAAGGGTAATTGATAATGATTCGGAAATGACAGTCATCAACATACACAAGAATTGTTACATGAAACTTCTACACAATGTTATGAGATGATCCGTCTTTCACGTGAAGTGTATGTGCTTTTATGCAATCAATTTAGACAAAACAATTGATTGCAAAGTAGTAGATATATAAGCGTTGAAAAAAAGATGGCTATGTTCTTGAAAACTATAACACATAATAAACGGTTCAGGATTATCAAACGAAAGTTTCAACACTCCACATAAACATTTCATAGATGCTTTCATGAGGTGCTAAATGCAATGATGACTTTTGCAAAAGAAGTTATAATGCCAACGAATTCTAATGCAACCGTGAATTCCTCAGAGAGACATCGTAGGCTAAAAGAAATCTTTCCTGGAGTAATAGATGTGTTAGATGGAACTCTGGTATATATACAGTTGTGCATGCTGATCAACAAACTCGCTACAGGGGAAGAGGAAAAGGTGAATGCTTTCAAAATATTTTAGGAATTTATGATTTTGATATGATATTCACATTCGTATGCACCGGTTGGGAGGGTATTGTTTGGGTTTGAGCATTCTAACACTCATATGGTGTACATGCAACCCTAAATACCTTGGATCTATGTTTTCTCTATTATACATGCAAATATGAGTATTCCAAGGTATTACCCTAACTAGCATACAATCTTTGATACTTGGGTAATAAAATAGATATAATACATACCTTATTGATGTAGCTTGACTCCATGAAGCTTGAGAGTCTAGTGCCCCAAGTGTGACACCTCAAATGGTTCACACAACATCATCAACACTTGGAATAACCATGAGAAAAAGACACTCATGCTTAAATCGGCTAGCCCTTATATATATATATATATATCACTAATGCCAATTTTATGAGCTAAAGGGGTCCTTATATAGTGTGCATATTAGGGTTACACTATGTAACCCATGAATTTACCCATTCCTTATGCTCCATGGGTTTTAACCTCCATGGAGTATCCATGGATCACCACATGGGTTAAACCCAACATAAGGAATCATGGATCATAAACCTACATATATAAGAATGGATGATTTACACAATCCATCCGCATATATTTAATTAGTCTCTTTTGATCACTAAATTAAGTCCAAATTAATTCTTGATCAATACTAATTAAATAACTTGATTTCATATTAATATATTAGAATTTATAATATATTAATATGCCACAAATGTCTTCTTCTCACAAACGGTCTATCCAAATGTTCCGATGCCATGCAATCCAAATGACCATTCCGATTCGGGTCAAGTACATACCAATTATAGTTATGGACTTAGACACTAATCCAATAGTCTCCCACTTGGATAAGTCTAAAACTATTATTGAGTATGAATTCAACAACCAACTAGCAATCGTAGCTCTCAAAAGTCGTTGTCGAACTCTGACCTCGTCAATGAACTCTGACCTTTGCCAATGACTAGTCCATTAGATAAGGGATTATATATTCCTCCATTATAGATATCATATGGACTGAGACATGGATTATAAATCATTCTCTATCCATTTGTTGTTTCCTGATTTCTGATTCATGATGACTGACTGATTGAACATATCAAATCAGTCCTAGCTTGGCCAAGCACTCACATGTGTGATCATTAAATCATCGAAGTGCCCACATATATCGCTTTTATCCCGAAGGTGAAAGGTATGGATAAACTTCGACTCATATGGCTTGTTCTACTACTTGTTGAATCATACACAAAGGCATGTTTTATAACATCGAGTTACCAATGCGTTTCGTGCAATCAATGTATAAAAAACTCATAGTAACAACCCATATCTCTAGGTTTGAATAATATAAGATATTATCGTCTCATGATTACTCGTGATAAAATCCATGAAGTGATTCAAATGAGCGTGGGTTGAATCCAATACTCAGAACTTATGAGTACTCATGAGTGTTGTAACAACTCTTTCTATGTCCAACATCTTAGAAATCTACAAGACAACTCATGGAAGTCTTGATTCATATATACTTCCAACATATTGTAGGGTTTTGAGCATTCTAACACTCCTATGGTGTACATGCAACCCTATAAACCTTGGATCTATGTTTTCTCTATTATACATGCAAATAAGAACTTTCCAAGGCTTTAATCCTAACTAGCATATTATGAAGTTCTTATACTACAAAGTAATAGTTAGATGACATACCTTTTGATGTAGCTTGATGTCTTCAAACTTTAAGAGCATGGCCCCAATAATGTGGAAGCCTCAAGTGGAATCACAAATCACCAAAACACCTTGGAAGACTTTAGAGAATATGGATACTTGGTTCTCTTTAGTGAAATTGGCTAGCCCTTCATAGTGTACCACACTAGTCCCCATTTCACCAACCAATGACATCTTTATATAGTATGAAGACTAGTGTTAAACCCATGTCCTTTCATTTCATATGATCCATGGGTTGAACACTCCATGGACTATCCATGAAAGCTTAGCCCAACCTAAATGAACTTGGCCCATTCCATATATATAAGAGTCCATATTTAATTAGTTCATTTTGATCACTTAATTAATTCTAAATTAATTCTTGATCAATACTAATTAAATAATATGATTCCATATTAATATATTAGAACTTATAATATATTAAAATTAATCATAAATATACTATTCTCAAAAGACTATCCATATAAATTGTGTTGGTGAAGTGCAACCCAAATGGACCATGCCGGGTCGGGTCAAGTACATACCAAATATACTTATGGACTTAGACATTAATCCAACACATATGACCGATTGTGGATGGTTTGAATAACTTAGTCATTCGGGAAGAATGACCTAGTTTATTCTGGAAGACAAAACATGCAAAATGAAACACAAGAATAAATGAATCCAATATGGTATCAAAACCTATGAACATAAATAGAACACATTTTATTTATCACCATACCGATTACTCATTATTCATGGTTTCGGTTTTATCAACTTTATAGTTGCATTAAAAACACTAGTTATCCCATGCTCCAAGCATGCACACTATGTTATTCTAAACAATAACTTTTCCATACACCAAGTATACACTCTATGTTTGTCTATGATCCTTACTTTGTGAAATAAACCAATTGATCATAATTTCAATGATTCTAATTTCACACTCCCAAATCCTTATCGTAAATGTAAGAATTCCAAATTAATATCTTTTGTCAAAATATGTTAGATTTTAAACTTATATGCACTACCCTCTTGTAATGAATATGTACAAAGCCACAAAGACTTGTCAACAATCATTACAGGGTATTCCAATGAAGATATACTCCATGGAAACAAAGTCTCATAATCAAAGTAAATTGCTTTGAACATGCTTCTTGCATTAAGTTTTTCCTAATCTTACACAGATTGCTTCCATCTATGGAGACAACTCTATATTCCCATTTTAACTATCATTTCTGAACAAGAGTTGTCTTTTTTCAAAATATGTCAATATGGTCCTTCCAAAGTTAACACTATACTTCTAACTATCCCTAAGCAACCAATCGTTGGTAAACCTTAAATTATCCTCGACAATTGCTTAATCATTTTAGTTATATCCAATTCTAGACCTTTTTCCATTCTTAATGCCCTAGACATTTGAAAATTTTAGAAAGGATAAATATTAAAGCACATGCAATCGATCCTGTACCCAAAGCAAATGGGACACGATTCATGATGTCTCACATAAAGACATGATTCTAGACCAGCCTTTTGCTACAATATTTTTTTTATTTGCCATGTTTTCAAAATTTGACTATGAAGATGGATGCCGTAATCATAATCGAATTTTGAGAACGCAATATATATAAATTTCTTAAGTTGAACCAAACCAACATAAAATTCATATATATATATATATATATATATATATATATATATATATATTCTTGACTAAAGATGATTAAAATCTCAATCTAAGCCTTTTATAATTGAAATGAAATATAATTTCCTCTCCCTTAATTATAGCAAAACAACTTTTTCAACCCCTGCAACCTCATGAATTGAAAATTTTGTTTTCTATAATTAACATTGCTAACTTGGAATACTTATCATAATTATCATGCTCCCACTAACATGATGATTATTAGCATAACACTTATGCTCCCACTAACTTTAACATGTATCCAGAAAACAACTGGACTTCTAGAAGTCAATAATTTATTGACTTTCTTACCAAAGTTCAGATTTCTGATACGAGATTGCTTTGATAAGACTTTATCAAAATCATACACCTTATCTTAGATAGCTCACATGTGTATCTAAACAATTTTAGAACTATGAAAAGGGATGTTGTAATCATAGTCTCGATTGTTTAGACTTTTGCCATTTCTCGATTGTTTAGACTTTTGCCATTTCTCATAGTCTCAATTGTTTAGACTTTTGCCATTTCTCATAAGGGATGTTGTATCCAGAAAACCACGCACGTTCAACTAACGACTTTGAGAATGAAAAGATCACACTTGCTATCTTACTTAAAATCTACTTGGTGGAAGTGTTTCCTCACCATCATTTTCATAAATCAAAGAGAAACCTTATGACCCTTAGATTTTATGGTGTATGTGTTCTTATCCACGTGAATTTGTCAAAACCAAAATCACAAGACTAGGTTAGTGACAACTCCAAACTCATATGGACTGAACTTGTGCAATCTTCTTGCCACCAGGCAGTACAAGGGTCTGCCATTGCTTCCAAGTAGTTATGCAAACAATTGAGAACATGTATAACTCAAATGTATAGCTAACTTTAACTGGAATGGGGCACATAAATGTCAACATGATATGTTATAAACCTCTAGTCGTGTGCTAGTGATGAAATACAAGTTTTATTCTTGATTAGTTCTTGAAACTATTTCAGGATCTTTTAGACTCCCACTGTCCTCTTGACCTATAAGACTTTCTTGCCAAATATTTAAGAGATAGTGTGGATTTTAATCAAGACAAACACTTCGCACAATTGGCCTTAGTTGGTCTTTGTATTATCCAAAACAACACAACTTACCAACTTCAAATGTACAAGAATAGGAAACTTTTTACTCTTACATTTGACAAGTGTTAATAAACCTTCTTTAAGATGTGTCACTCAAATTACAATCTTGGAGTATGACTCTAAGACTTGTTTTAGAACGAAGTATGACTCATCTTCTTGATTTAACCATTTCAACAATTCACGACTCCTCTTTTTAGCCATAAAAATGCACTAAGGTGTCCCTAGAGGATTAATTGTGATATGGTTTCACAATCATTAAGATGATCATAAAACATGATACTAAACTTTAGTAAATCATGATGAATAGTCCTATTGATCTTTTGTGGTGGACTTGATCAGTGCACAAGAATGTGTACTCGATCCCTTAGTCCTTCACTTGACTCACATATACATATGAACAAGGAATCAGTCTTAATTTTCCAAAGATGAAAATTCTCATTCATCATACTACTTGCATGATTCCAAGTTTCGGTCCAGTTGAAACTTGGGTGATGAGAATCTTTCCTTATTTGGTAAATTTAAACACTACCACAAATGAAAGAATCAAATTTAGATTTCCAATATTTCTAGAAACATACAAACATCAAGTTTTCATACATGCCATTGCAAGGAGATATAAAATAAAGTAAAACTTTTATTTATTTATAAAGATGCGGAAAAAAACTTTTCCTTATAATGCAACTTGAAATGAAAACTATGCTATTACGTGTTTCCTAACAATCTATCATAACTCCTAAGAAGTAGCTCAATAATCCGATCTTCAAACCATGCAATAGAAATTCATCTACGCGATCAGATTCGACATACTCTTTCTTTAAGTTTACTTCCCTTTGCTTGATCCTGCTAAATATCAAAATGCAATCGAGTCACATTTTGTATTAAGAATCATCAATTGGGAACTTAACAGAGTTAGATAGTGGACTTACTTGAAGCAGAGTCAAAATTTTCTATTCTTCTTTCTTTCAGGTAGCTAGGGTAGCTTCGCTTCTAATGCCCCTTTCTTTTGGGAATAGAAACATATAGACCCTTTGGTAATGGTACATGGGACAATCTCAGACTTAGCCTTTCTCTTTACCATTTGGTTAGCCGAGTTGACTATGGTCGATCCCTTTCTATTGGGAAGAGAGAGCTTTTCCGGATTTCCAATATTACCATTGTCAACGTCCATGGAAGTTTGGGAAGTTGATCTTCTAATCAAATTTGTTTTACTAGTCCTCCAAATCATTTCTGATTTAGAAGAACCAAACAAGTAGATAAGATCATTAAGGGTCATATCATAGTCTATTCCATAGTAGTCCCAAAGGAACTCAGTAAGTGACACATAAAGTGATTGAACATCCAACTTTATCAAGACTTTGACACCTAACTCTCCCGGCTTGTCAATATGTGACTTCAAATCCAAGATGTGATCACACATAGACCTTGCTTTCCAATAGGGATTGAGTGACCTTGAAATATTCAAGAACTTGTGGGTTAGGAAGAATTAATTGGAGGAGGTGGAGGAATTGAAAAATGATTTCCATGAGCCAAACTCAGGAAGTCATCTTCATT
Source organism: Lactuca saligna (assembly GCF_052625555.1). Classification (NCBI taxonomy): domain Eukaryota; kingdom Viridiplantae; phylum Streptophyta; class Magnoliopsida; order Asterales; family Asteraceae; genus Lactuca; species Lactuca saligna. The sequence continues at coordinate 179,752,446 of NC_136418.1, forward strand.
AGGAAAGCTAGTTCCAAGGGATTTGGGAATGGTCATATATGTCTAAAACATACATCTAATGGGCGAAATTCAAGTTTGTTGATTTAAGTCCTTAATATAACACCCACTATGAAATATTAAGGCTAGGACCCAACAAACTATTTTATAACTTGGAAGAGGGATTCCGTAATCCAAGCTATAAAATATTTGAAGGTAGGCGAATGACGATTCCCCAATTTCCACCATGAAAAATGAAATAATTTATTAGGTTTTAATTGGATTTGAAACTACTAGATCTTTTGAGATTCATTGAAAATTTCAATGACATGTTTCAATCTCGATTGTGCCCTCTCAAGTTTTGTGACTGGGATGCTGAGGATCACAAAACAAGGTGTGAATAACCATGCAAATGTACTTGCTAAATCAATCTAGTGTGTCGGTTAACCACACATGCTCCACCGATACTATGATAAACATTAAGTTAACCTTTGCCTACCTTGTTAAATCAAGCTAATGTGTCGGTTAACTACACACGCTCCACTAACCGACTTAAACAAAGTGCAAAGTGTAATTTCATGGGTTAGCACCAAATTCACATTTTCCTAAGTAACTAAGATTGGGTATTAATAAGAGTTTAGTTACTGAGTATTTATCATTAATACTTTTAATGAAGGGAGAATTATAATACTTGTCCTATCCGTTCGGCTAATGACCCTCCACCAGTCAAGGAAGCGGTGGGTGAGAGTGGACAGCCATTAAACTGACATTTTATAGGCAGTAACCTTATACCCCCCTTATAGACCAGCTTCGTGAATGAGGCTTACTAATGGTAAGACAACTTGCTCTTATACATACATACACACACACACAGATATATATATATATATATATATATATATATATATATATATATATATATATATATAAACTTATAATATTATAAAATATAAGGGTTGAATTTTAACTTTTAAAATTCTAAGGGATTAACTTGGAATTAAAGTATTCATAAGGGAAAACTTTTCAAATTCCAAAACTTGAGGGCAAGTTTTGAAACTATTCAAAACTATTCAATTCCATAACTTATGTGTTTAAAGTAGTTTTAATTCAAAAAACTCTTCAAGCTTCATAACTTGAGGACAAGTTATGGAAGACTTTAAACTATTAAAAGAATACGAATTTTGTTTATTCATAACCTATGGAAATATTTATGAGTTTTATGAATTTTAAATGTGACTTTTCATATAAATTGAGGACAAGTTACAAAAACACATTTTAGAACCAACTCTTAGATTAATTTGGATTGAAAAACACTAATTTCACATAATTTTTCTATTAATCTAAGCAACTCATCAGAACAAGATAATTCAATCAAAAATTTTCATGTAATTAGCCTAACCATTAAACTAATACAAAACATGAATCTGTTGACAATTATCTTTGAAATTGGATTAGCATGAGCATTACTACATCAAAAACAAGTTTATAAGTTGAAAAACAGCTTAGGGTAATGTTCCTAGTCCAATTCCAGCCGAAACAGTCGAAGATACGTTGTCTGGGGGTCCAACTAATCGAGTTCATGAACCAACTCGACGAGTTGGATTGTTTTGAACACTTTTAAGGCATGGACTTGTCGATTCACCTGATGGACTCGCCAAGTCAGTTGCCCAGATAGCAAAAAACTTCGATTTGTAAGCAGATTTTGCAAGTATAACAAGAAAACAAGCCTATAGCTCTGATACCACTGTTGTGTTTTGAGCATTCTAACACTCCTATGGTGTACATGCAACCCTAAATACCTTGGATCTATGTTTTCTCTATTATACATGAAAATATGAATATTCCAAGGTATTACCCTAACAAGCATACAATCTTTGATACTTGGGTAATAAAATTGATAGAGTACATACCTTATCGATGTAGCTTGACTCCATGAAGCTTGAGAGCCTAGTACCCCAAGTGTGACACCTCAAATGGTTCACACAACATCATCAACACTTGGAATAACCATGAGAAGAAGACAATCATGCTCAAATCGGCTAGCCCTCATATATATATATATATATATATATATATATATATATATATATATATATATATCACTAGTGCCAATTGTTTGAACTAAAGGGGTCCTTATATAGTGTGCATATGTAACACCCAAAGTTTCAAAGGCCAAGAAAGGAAAGAAAAACCCTAATTTAAGGGTCGACTCGGCGAGTCCAAGGAAGGACTCGACGAGTCCGAGCAGGATCCGAGTCGTGGAATAAGTGACCAACTCGGCGAGTCGGCCAAGGTGACTCGGCGAGTAGGGTTTGTGCGAGGAAAACCCTAAATCCGGGGCTTGGAGCCTATTTAATCGCCTCATTATTCTTCCTAGTGCTCCTTTACTGTCTCTCATACCCAGAACGCCGCACCCTAAGTCCCCATTGTGCTCATTCATGATTTTGGCCATTTTTGAGTGATTTAAAGGAAGAAGAAGAAGTGGGAATCTTTGAAGCATCAAGGAGTGGCTTTGGATCCGAAGTTTGGGGATCATTTCAGAGCATTTGAAGGTATTAAGTCGTTTCTCTCCTCCATATTTTCCTTGGTTATGAGTTTTGGGGCTTTTAAGCCATGTTTGAAATCAATCTCGAGCTTGAGGTCCAGATCTGAGGTTGCTACCTCGGATCCATGCATGTTTTGGTCTATAATTCCGTAAAGTATCAGCCCTTGAGTGGATCATGGAGTCTTTTTGCCTTAAGCCCTAGTTTTTGGCATGTTTTGCCTAGATCTCCTTCTCTACACGTAAAGATTGCAACTTTACGTAGGGAATAAGCTTGGGAAGGGTAGATCTACAGTTTGGAGTCCATGCATGACTCAAAGGTCCTCTGCATGTAAGGAGAACTGAAGGGACTCGGCGAGTCCTTTGAGTGGACTCGGCGAGTAGCATGAAGTTGTGGAGAAACTCGACGAGTGGGATGAACAACTCGTCGAGTTGTATGAAGATTGCCTTGTACTCGGCGAGTCTGTTCTTGGACTCGGCGAGTCAGGTCGCGAAACCCCAAACCCTTCGAGTTGAGACTCAAATCAGTGAGTCGGGTGGAGACTCGGTGAGTTGGACAGGTCTGGACTTAGAAATCGGTAGACTCGGCGATTCATGGACTGACTCGGCGAGTCGAGTCGCGAATGGAAGGTATCTGATCAGTTTGAACTCGGCGAGTCAGTAGGGTGACTCGGCGAGTAGGGTTGACCTGGAAGGTTGACTTTGACCAGGACTTTGACTTTGGACCAGGGTGGACTTGGTTGTCTTTCGGGGGTCAGTTAGACTCAGTGTCGCATTGATATTGGTAGTTCGGGGAGCAGGAGTTTCGTGAGTTGTCAGGCAGCAACTAGTGAGATCATCAGCAAGTTCAGCCAATGCAGGTGAGTTTCCCTTTGTGTGAATGGGTCTAAGGCCACAATGCCGACCCATGTAGTTATGAATAGAAGACCCTGAGGTTAGCCCTAGGCACAGTATGCTAGTATTATTCTCAAGACGAGCTCCAGTAATAGCGGGCGGGTGCCCAAGGAATTGTTTATATGATAGTTTATACTTGTTGTCTGTGTGATACATGTATGTGCCTGGTAGGGAGGTGAGTGGGGGCGAGGTCCCGTATCTCACCAATAGAAGAGTGTGGTTGGGGTTCCATATCTCATTAGTAGCAGAATAGGGGCGAGACCCAAACTAGAACAGGAGTGAGAGTGGGCTAGGCCCGTACCTCACTACCATTAGGAGCGTGGACGGGGTTCCATGACTCATCAGTAGCAGGACATGGGCGAGGCCCAGGATAGGCGAGGCCTTAGGACAGAACCAGTTGCATGTGTTAGTTATGTGTTGTGAAATGTTTATGTGTTATTATTTGTTGACGGGCGAGGCCTTGTGACAGGCGAGGCCTAAGTAAAACAGATCTGTATCCGAGCGGGGCTTGAAGCCAGGCGGGGCCTGGAGCGGCGGGGCCGTTGTAGCGGGCGAGCCCCGAGGTAGGGGGCGATGCCCAAGATAGTGGGCGTGGCCCAGTATGTGCGATATGTGGTTATGCATGGTATGTGGTAGGGTGGGGAACTCACTAAGCTTCGTGCTTACGGTTTTCAGTTTTGGTTTCAGGTACTTCCGGTAGCGGAGGGAAGAGCTCGGGGTGATCGCATGGCACACACACCATAGATTAGACAGCCTGGGAATGTTTACTCTGATAATGAACATGTGTTTTGAGAACTTATACTCATATTATGTTTTGGAATGATGACTTTACTTTAAGTAATGATTTATTAAAAGAAATTTTTGGTCTTAAATTTTGGATCGTTACAGCATATTAGGGTTACACCATGTAACCCATGACTTTACCCATTCCTTATGCTCCATGGGTTTTAACTTCTATGGAGTATCAATGGATGACCACATTGGTTAAACCCAAGATAAGGAATCATGGATCATAAGCCCACATATATAAGAATGAATGATTTACACAATCAATCCTCATATATTTAATTAGTCTCTTTTGATCACTAAATAAAGTCCAAATTAATTCCTGATCAATACTAATTAAATAACATGATTTCATATTAATATATTAGAACTTATAATATATTAATATGCCACAAATGTCCTCTTCTCACAAACAGTCTATCCAAATGTTCGGATGCCATGCAACCCAAATAGACCATGCCGAGTCGGGTCAAGTACATACCAATTATAGTTGTGGACTTAGACACTAATCCAACAGGTATAACACATGATTCACGAGTTTTGAAAGAAGTTGCATGTAACCCGACTTCAGGCTTTCCGTTCCCTCCTCCAGGTTTGTAATTCTTTTTAAATTTATTCTAAAATACAATTTTAAATTTCTATATATAATAATTCCTTCACTCATGTGTATAGATAAATATTCCATTTGCGATGTTGCATACACCAACACTCGTGGATTTATGACTCCTTACCGCAACACGGGGTATTTGTTAGCTGATTATTGACGGTGATGTGAGCTAACTAAGGAAGAAAAATTCAATCATGCACATGCGTTGAAGAAAAGTAGTAGGCATATAAGCGTTGAAGAAACGATGACTATGTTCTTGACAACTATAGCACATAATAAACAGTTCAGGATTATCAAACAAAGGTTTCAACACTCCACAGAAACAGTTCATAGATGCTTTCATGAGGTGCTAAATGGAATAATGATTTTTGCAAAAGAAGTTATAGTGCCAAAGAAATCTTTCCTGGAGTAATAGATGTGTTAGATGGAACTCTTGTACATGCAGTCGTGCCTGCTGATCAAATAACTCGCTACAGGGGAAGAGGAAAAGGTGAATGCTTTCAAAATGTTTTAGGAATTTGTGATTTTTATATGATATTCACATACGTATGGGCCTGTTGGGAGGATATAACACATGATTCACGAGTTTTGAAAGAAGTTGCATGTAACCTAACTTCAGGCTTTTCGTTCCCTCCTCCAGGTTTGTAATTATTTTTATATTTATTCAAAAATACAATTTTAAATTTCTATATATAATACTTCCTTCACTCATGTGTATAAATAAATATTACATTTGCGATGCTGCATACATTAACACTCGTGGATTTATGACTCCTTACCGCAACACGAGGTATTTGTTAGCTGATTATCGACGATGACGTGAGCTAACTAAGGAAGAAAAATTCAATCATGCACATGGGCAACTCAGAAATGTTATTGAACGTGCTTACGGTGTTTTGAAGGCGAGATTCCCAATCCTAAAGCGAATGGCTCTTTTTGTTTTTTTAGTGCAAAGAGATATAGTCGTTGTTTTTTTCCAATCCACAATTTAATAAGGACATGCGATATTCATGATGAGTTATTTATGGCGTTTGAGGATAACAATGCTTAATCACAAGGGGGAGAGAATGATAGCCAAAACATATACAATATGGAATGGGGTACACAAGGCAATGAATACATGGATAATATGTGTGACCAGATTGCGAATCAATTGGGGTCAAATTAAATTTGTATCATTTTATTTGGATTCTAGTATGATTTTGAGGATTTAAAAGTATTTATGTTTGATTTGGAATTGTGTGTAATTTTGATTTATGCTAAATTTGGATTTTATATGGATTTTATATTTTTTAATACATATTTAAGAAATTTATTAGGTTATTTTCTAAACAAACAGTTGAATTCAATAAAAAATCAAACAGAAGGGTAAAATTGTCATTTTAATAATTCAGCACAACAATTCATGGGTCCCAACCAAACAACATGTTAAACATTTAGCTCTTAAAATTTCAGACCCTCTTAGAAATTCAGATCTCTTAAAAATCCAGATCCTGCCAAACAACCCCTAAGTTATAAAATAAATTAGTGAAAAGTTTTTTAAAGATCTAGTTATAGTTCTTATCATGCCTCGTTGATATAAAAAAATTTGAAAAGAGTTGCATATAAATAAATGTGTTGTTTCCGCAACCTTGTTAGAATTTTGGGGTAACAAAGGCTCTTGGATATTTAGATAATTGTGATTTCACTTTCAAATCAAAGTATTTGGATGACACTCCTTAATCTTTGATCGAATGAAACTCAAAAGATATTCATAACATAAAATGAGAAGTGTCGTACCAAAAAACTGACCAAAATTTGGTTAAATACCTCATTTGTTTGAAAATTGTCACAAAACAGTTTCTTGTATGAAAATTGTCAAGACTGTCATAATACAACTTTTCCAGTAGTCAAAAACTGTCATAAAACTAGATTTTATATAAGGATTAATGCAAAGCCAAAAAAGGGTCAAATGTTCAGAATTCCCATCAGGGCTTCCCGTCCCTTGGACCTTGCTCCTAGGGGTGTTGTCTTGGACCCCCGTTCATTCAGTGGTTTCGCCCCTAAATGAGAGTGTAACACCCCGATTCTTGGATGTGGGACTTGAGGATTTTGTGCAAGTTGAAGGGCCTACTCGACGAGTTGGTTCGCCCAACTCGTCGTGTAGTAGTTGATCTAGACACGCGAGTTATGAAGCCTACTCGTCAAGTTGGAGAGCCGGACTCAACGAGTTAAGGCTGTTTAGAGAAAACCATAATTCTTAGGGTTTGCATCCTATTTAAAGGACTTTAACTCATTTACCCCGCCTCCCTCATCACCCTATCACATCCAGAGAGAAACCCAAGTGAGCTAGCCCATATTTTGAGTGTGTGAAGCCAAAAGTGTACATTCTTGGAGGAAGCTTAAAGAGTGAAGAGCTTGGAACAAGAAGGAGTATTTAAATCCAACATTCATACAACTGTAGCATCTATTTGGAGGTCAAAAGTCCTTACCTTGGCTTAATATTTTTAGATCTCTTCTTGTGTAAGTTTATGGGTGTTTTGGTGCAAAATGAGGGCCATTTTTGGGATGAGCTTGTCTAAAGGGAGTAGTTGCAGATCTGGACTCCTCTAAGTCCTCATGTACATAAAGTCTTAAGCTTTGACCCTTATTTATGTCCTAAACCTCTTCTTTAGCATAATTTTAGGTATTCTAGCCTTGTAAGGGCTTGCATGATCGTAAAGTTAGCAACTTTACGTAGTAGCTGAGGTTTTCCCGGTCTTTCGGACACTGTGCTGACTCGACGAGTTGGTGAGACAACTTGACGAGTTGGTGAGACAACTTGGCGAGTTTTACTGATTTTTCCTGAGAACAGAGGGAACTCGACGAATTGCATAGATGCACTCGACGAGTTAAGTCAACATGGACTGTTGACTTGAGGGTTGACTCTCATGGACTTTTAGGGTTCGACCAAAATGTGGACTTCGGAGATCAAAGAGAGGTAAAATTGCCCTTCACTCTTTTTAGAGATTAAGCAAAGTAGTTAGCTTAGCAGTTTAAAGTTATTGATAAATTGCTAATTAAAGGTGATCGTGATATATGTAGGCGGAGTCTAGACCTGCAGTTTGAGTACGAGACATATCTGCTTTACTTACAAGGTGAGTCTTCTCACTATACTTACCTGAACGGTAATACTGTGCGACCGGAGGGTCTTATTTGAGTTATCGACCGAAGGGTTCTATGTGTTTATACTGAGTTATGTGATATTATGCATTTTATCCTTGTGATATATGTTATATTATTTTGTGCCTTACTGAGTTACGACCGGAGGGTCCAAACCGAGTTGTGAGACCGGAGGGTCTTCACTAAGATACAAGACCGGAGGGGTCAACCCGAGGTGTGAGACCGGAGGGTCTTTACTGATATACAAGACTGAAGGGTCCAACCTTAGCTGTGAGAACTGAGGGTCTTCACTGAGACACATGACCGGAGGGTTCACACCGAGCCGTGAGACCAAAGGGTCCATGTCGAGCTATAGCCATGAGAGTCTTATTATTTGTGTATGTGGTATTTTAGGGAACTCACTAAGCTTCGTGCTTACAGTGTCGGATGAAATGTGTTTCAGGCATCTCTCAGGATCATGGGAAGCCACCGACATGATTGGCACACCAACTTGAGATTATGTTTCGAGAATCCTAGGATATTATTTGTGATTTGAGAAATGTGAGATTGTGTTTTACGTGGTTTTAAAAATGTAAAAAGTTGTTTGAAAATTTAGAACGTTACAGACAATATACTTTGAAACTTGATCAAACTGAAATAAATGTGTTCTCCAACCCTTCTTTACTTTTTAAATATTTATCAAGATAACTTTTGGTTAACAAATTAATTTCATTACACATAAATAACATTGATGATAACAAATCATCAACAAACATTACCCATTTAATTTTCGTGTCGTTTTAGATCAATCCATTTTTTAAACTAGTTGAAATCTTACTTAAAACTGTTTATTTGCATGTCATGCTTCATATCATGTCAAAAATTATCACTATCTATTTATAAATATTTATGAATAACAATACGAAGGCTTAGAAAATTCGTAGTTGTAAACTTTGAAATGGAGCCATGTTCATCAAACTTATAAGTGTAGAGAAATAGATTTATTCACATAAATTCATTATTTGAAATAAGTGTGTGAAACCCTTACGTGTGTGTGAAATGTTTATAAAGATATGTAGAAATAATTCATATGTCGTGTGTAAAAATTCATATTCAAAATCGTAGAATTTTTTACAATTTCACTGAAAAAAATAAAAAATCAATTTTTTTTTTGTAAAAAAAAAAAGGTTTTTTTCAAAAAAAAAAATTCAGCGATTTTAACCTAAAAGTTGCGATTTTTTGATAAAAAAATTCAATTTTTTTTTTGTGATCTCTATGTATTTATTATATGCATGTTAATGAGGGTTTTTTTTTTTTTTTAAGTTTTTTGTTTTTCATAGAACTTAAACCTATATATATATATATATATATATATATATATATATATATATATATATATATATATATATATATATATATATATATATATATATCCAGCCGCAAATGAAAAATAAAAGGTAGACCAGGCATGGACCAAACTAAGGACTGCAACATGTCTGTGATGACCATAACTTCTGAACTTCTGATCATCAATGAATCCATCATCCATGGGTTTATTTAATGTACTTCCCCCGCCTTCCTCTGTTCCAATAAAACAAAAACAAAAACAGGCATTCGTTGTCCTCCCTTTACTTAATTTAATATTAGATAGAATTTCAAAAATTATCCATGGGGTTTTCGAATTCCAAAAGTAAAAAGATGAAGGTTAACTTTCACAAACATTTTATAATAATAATAATAATAATAATAATAATAATTATTATTATTATTATTATTATTATTTTCGTATGATCGTCAACTTTATTTTTCTAAATGACCAATATACAAGTATATCATCGTTAAAATTTTAGAAATTGTCTATTTGCTCTTCCAAAAGCAGCAATTTGGTCATTTTAAAACAACTTTGGTTTTTCAGCCACTGTCAGCAACATCTTAAATATACACCAACACCATCTTCAGCAACCATCACCATCACCATGCCATTAGCCACTACCACCACTATCATCACCACCTTCAACCATCATCGTCTTCAGCTACTATCATCACCGCCATCAACCTGTACCAACACCACCTTCAACCACAATCACCAGTTCACCACTACTATCATCGCTTCCGGCTACTATAAACACCATCACCACCTTCAGCAACTGTAATCACTGTCTTCAACATGCATCAACAACACCTTCAACAATCGTCATCACAACCACCATCACCACCTTCTTAAGCCACTGAAATCACCGTCCTCATTGCCTTTAACATGCACCAACACCACCTTCAACATCTGTAATCACCATTTTCGCCTTCGTCCGGTGCCACCACCACCATTGTAATGACCAGAAATGTTTAAGTAGTTGGTTATACACTATGCGGATGTAAAGTCTCAAATTTCAAACCATTTTTTCATTTAAAATGAGATTAATCTTTCAAAACTCATTTTAAAAACATATCATAATATTCATTAGTTTCATAAGCATAAGGTTTGAACAATGTTAAATTACAAAAACCAGAGGAAATTGAATTGCAATAAAATTTCGATGCGAATGTACAATCACGTCGTGCTTTTCCTCGAACAACCTAGAAAACATATAACTTAACAACGTAAGCATAAAACTTAGTAAGCTCCCTAATATACCCTATATTCCATTTTATATACAATACACACTAATAAATTTTCTTGACTCCAGCCAATCCATCATCAATCCTCTTCATCATAACATATCAACATACATATCAATTATAGGCACCTTGCCATCATAACCCTGCCGGCTCTCAACCGCCATACAACCATTAACTCTCAACATTCATTCAATCATCAATTCTCAGCTTTCATAAAACACCAGATCTCAGCCATCCCATAACAATGTCGATGTTATTACTAATATTGGTGTTCATCTTATGAATGCATAATCATATGTAGTTGGGAACTAAGATAGACAATCAAACAGATAATCATATCCAAGAGAAATCAATCATACAAGAACCATGTAATAACCACCTATTAGGATTTCTCATGCTACCTAATTTAAACTACGTTTAACCCAAAGAGCATTCACTCAATAATGACCAATACTACTAATACCCCATCCATACATGACACATAACAACATCATACAATCAACTAATCACATACATAACAAATACTATCCTGGTCTACTAACATAACCATACCCTAATATTACCTATATCCTATCATACAAAGGATATACAATGACACATGTAGTATAGTGAGAAAACTCACCAGAGCCACACAACAAAATCTGAACAATAGCCTCTACGAACGAATCAGCTAATACGAATCAACTAATTATCAATCAGAGGTTAAGCCCCAGTCTATATCTCAATCCTTAAAGTTTGACTAAAAGTTAAATTGGTCAAAAGTCAACAGTCAATAGTTAACGATCAATTAGTCAAAGTTATCAGTCAACAACCAATGAGCCGCCCAACTTCTAGTCATGTCTCGAGCAACAAAATAGTTGTGAATTCAATTTAAGCTCCATGTCGCGACCCTTTAATGGTCGCGTTGTGATTTCAAGTCTGATACATTTTTTCATATAGGTGCTTAATCATTTCCAATAGAAATTCCAACTTTCTGATTTAAATATTTCTAGTGACTTAATAGATAAACTTTTCAACTTTATCTATTCTAATGGCTAGGTCTTTCCCAATGTAAAACCTTAACTTGATTAAGCCATTAAAATGCATAACTTTGCTCATGATTGAAAAAAGACACATTCATACTCATTTTTCTTCTTCCTAAAGACCAAAAACACACTCATTTGCAAGCTAGAGTTATAGAGTTGCTCAAACTCCAAGAACATTATGTCAAAATGAACAATAATGACCAAAAATCAAATTGAATCCTAGATTTATGCATGAAATTGAATACATCAATGATCTTTGAGGTTTACAATGCTTATAAAGGGTCTAGAAGGTGGAAACTTTAGTTGCTCAAAGCTTCTCCAATCACTAAGGGTCTTCTTATTCAACAAGAAACTCCAAAATCTCTTACAAGGCTCACCAACACACACACACATGCTAGGGTTCTGATTTAGATTAAATGGAGGTTTAGAATGGAGCAACCCCTAAACATCATATTCCTTAAATAGGGATTAACGATAACACGAAGCAAGCCCGAGACTTGACAGATAGACGAGACGTGTTCGTAGATGAGGTGATGCATGTGGCCACATATATCGGCTTATTATAAATAATTTATGGGGTTCTTTAATGGTTTCTTTTCGCATATCGAAACTATAATCGGTGAGGGATGATAATCGCTTAGAGACGAAGATCTTGAAAAGCCAAATTACAAGGGTACAATTGTTGAACGTGATAAGGTATCCTCTTGACCTGGTTGTATGTAAATGTATTTATATAGATTAAATTGGGTAGGGTTGTTAGTGTAAGGACATAAAATTTTGTGTAAAAAAATAATAAATAAAATATATATTTTAAATTAGTAAAACAATTATAAAGTTGTTGTTTATCAATATGCATGACTATTTCAGCTAAAAGGGAAATTTAGTCCATTTCTGAAAATTTAGAAAGAACTAGTCTATTAAAAGTGTTAACTTAATTTTAAACAATCTATGTAAAGAAAATCATAGAATTTAGAGTAAAACAAGCAAAAATGGTGAAATTAATTATAAAGTGTTAAAATGGGAAATGTTCGAAACTTTAAACCTTTTGTAGGTCTTGATGAATTAAGCTCCGTATGAATTAAGTAAAAAATGACGGGATAGGATTAAGGAGTTTTTCATTACCTTTGAATACATATAAAGATCACAGAAACCATGTTTAAAATGGATGAGTTATGAATGTTGGAGTATAGGGTTATTTGAATGGAATTTGTATATTCTAGTTCTGCAATCTCCTAAATGTAGGGAAGCGTAACACATTTATCAAATATGGGCAGTGCGTCGGTTATGCCAAGTCAATAATCTGGTAAACATTTATGGAAACATGACATAGGATCACCAACATCAGAAAAGGTGCCTTTTAACTTGTTATTGTGAATGGGTGCTTATGTTTTTTCATTTTTTATTATTTCAGAGGCGATTCTAGGCCCTTCTTAGGGATTCATTATGATTGAATAACCTTTCCAAATCAAAGCTTGAGGCCTAAAATGAAGTATATTTATGCCCAAAACTCATTATAAAATGACATTTCTAATGTAATATTATCCTATAAGGTCACACCTTATAACACCATATCGCTAATTGATTATTTATTGGAGTAATTTTGATTATTAATAAATATCAACACTTGTATTTAATTAGAAAATTGTTATTTTATGAAAATAATATTTTTACCAACAAACTATAAATTATTGTTTCTAGGATATAATAATAAAAAGTATTATAACTACTTACATTTATTCATATGGTATGATTTAAATGTCATGAAAAATATTTTGGATTAATAAAATACCATTAAGAAATATTATGTATATTTTATAAAGAAGGTGATGTGGATTCCACCCACTCTCTTTCCCTCTCTAACCCTCCATATCTAGCTACATATGGAGGTTTCTTTTTTAACTTATATTTCAAACTTACTTACTTGCACGTATTGATTATTTTAAAGGAAAGCATGTATTATCACTTATAATAGGAAGTATAAAAGAAAAGAAAGAGGGTAATGATAAGCTAGTTTTCTTCCCTTTGTTTTCTTACTAAATTTTGAGAGCATGGGAGGCTCTCCTATCATCTCTCTTACAATTTTGTTGCTTGGTTTTTGGTGCTTATGTTGCTTTCCCTTTAAAGGTTTACTTGGTATAAACTTATAAGGGTTAAGAAAAACATACATATTAAGACTAGGATATTTGGTGGTACTTCTTTGCTTGGTGGATACATTATAAAGAGCTTCTTCATTTGAGCTTAATGCATCACTTCATCAACTTCCATCTCTCATAAGAATCAAAGTCTTTAAAGGTTGTAACACTTTACTTTCTATGGTTTATTTAATCTTCATAAGCATTGGAAAATGATCATTGGTGGGTAAAATAACTTTAGTTTATTCAAATCTAAAATTGCTCTCGTCGCTAATCATGTTAACTTTGACACTATAGTTAGACTATTTTTAATAAAACTCAACAACTACTATCGTATATATTTTTGCAACCCTGGTAAGATTATATGATAATATGTTATAATCTTTGTTTTTGGAAAACATAAGTGGTTTTCTTTTTGTATAAATATCCACACATATTTCCTATGCAACTGTATAATTGTTATTTTTTAGTGACAAATTTTACATACATTTTTTGTCACCAAAAGTTGTCTTAGAAAAAACAAAATGTGGTTTTATATAATTTCGTGTGTGTGTATACACACACACACACACACACATATATATATATATATATATATATGTGTGTGTGTGTGTGTGTGTGTGTCACACCCCCGACAGACGGTGGAAACGTTCGGGGGCTTGTGCGTGACTTCATCTTGAAATATCATTATAGAGTATATAATTCAAACATAACATCATCATCATTACACATGTAATATAACAACATTCATTTTTTACATCAACTATTGTATTTGAATATTACATGCCAAAATAGTAAGAGTATGATGAAACAAAATATAACACAATATCCATTAGTTTGTTTCGTTCATCCTGCTTCAACGGTTTCTTGAGAATACAAGTTATTTTGAAAACATCAACATATATAATGTTGGTGAGTTCATAAGCATGTTTGTGAAAATGATTTGTATAACTTTGAAACCACCAGAAAATCTGATATTTTCTGCAAACTGTTTAGTATGTTTGTGTCAGATCTTGTATTAATGCATGTATGTTTTTGTTTATTTCACTAAAAGGGGTAAAGAGAATGTAGAGGGAATGTAATAAGCATGTAAAGAGAATGTTCCCAGACAACCCGATGTTATCTGTAAAAGAGAAAGTTGGCATACCAACCCCCGAGGTAGAGTAACAGTACGAGAATGTTTCCGAGTAATCCAAGAGAAAAGAGAATGGTCTTCCGTAAACCTCATAACGTTAATTCCTTTAAGTGAGTCTTCTTAACCATACTAAATAATGACAATTTCACCTGTATTGGCGTTGTTGGATGCCTGTTTGGATTTTTGATTATAAGGTTTTCATCACCCTAGACCGAGTTAGTTTAACTGTAGCGAACAGCTCAGGTGTGGGGTGTCATCCCCGTATAGATCAATACACAAATCCCTGCTCTCCCTTAAAGAGACTCTAATTATAACTACATGATATGATCGTACACTTAATAGTTACCAACCGACAAAACTCACTAGCTCCTTAATCGAATTTATGCAAAGAAAAGTATAAACTCATTCCAGGCCCAATGAACCATGTAAGCGAACCACTAAGGCATCGCTAAACATGTAAATCATTTAAAGGCCCAAATTGGAATGAAATTATATAACATGGGCCTGAATATATATATATATATATATATATATATATATATATATATATATATATATATATATATATATATATGAAAGGATAACTAAGGCCCATTTCACATGTAAGGTATTTACAGGCCCAAATAGCACACAAATAGTATCCAAGGTCCGTCACACATGTTAATGGGTCAATCAGTCCAATAAACATATAAATAGTATACAGGACCTATCACACGTAAAAATGAGCCACTAAGGCCCAATAACCTAGAAAATGATCAAAATAATCTGTTTGTTAGTTATCGTTGGTTTTGGTTCAACTACTCGCTAAAATAGCATGAAAGCCCACTTTTTGTAAAAATGATGTTCTTGGCCCAATAAACCAAAAATTTACAATTAAGGCCCAATTTTTGTAAGAATAACACTTTAGTCTCGATTCTATTCAAAACTTGTGTTGATGACTAGTTTGTGGTAAAAATAATATTTTAAACCCATTTTTGTCAAAAATATCATTCTTGGCTTGATTTTTGTGAAAATACAAAATTTTCTGGTTTTTGAGCTTTTCCGACCTAGTTGTTGGAAAATTTGTAGAAAAATCATCGTCACTTGAAATTTGGATCCGTAGATTCTGGAACTTTGGAAAAAATTTCTACTTTGTTCACATTTTTTCTCATAATTTTTAATGGCTTCTAACAAGTGTGAAATTTCTCACCTTCACAGACTGGTCCGAAATTATTTCAAATCTGATAGGCATTTTGTAAAATTCGCCAAAAATTGTAGAAAAATCGTATGAAAACGTGAGAGTAGTCATTTTAAAGGTAGAAACCTGAACTTCTTTCATGTAAAACAGGTTTGAATACTATTTCCATTAAGAGGGTCAAAACAGTTAGATATTGGGCTAAAACTTTCCTGTCAAAAGCTGATTTTTGAGTATAAGTTATAGATCTTTGAGCACAACACTTATTTTTGCTATTTTAAGTGTATAATTCCCAGATCTATAAGTTTATATGTAATATATGTGATAATACATACTTTTCTCAAGGTTCTTATGAAGATCCAAGTGATAGACTTCAAGTTCTTAACATATTTTTAGATTAATGAAGTAATCAACACATAATCACCAAATAATTCATGGAAAACACACATAGTCATGCATATACACATAGATCTACACAAATCAACTTGTATTCTCCCCTAAAATCATATGAAAACCGAAAAGAGAGGGGTATGAACTCACCTTGGGGTGTTGGGTTCGGTTTTTGGTGAAGAGATGAGAAGAAATGGTGTTGTTTTTCGGCCTAGCTTGTTTCTTGAGGAGATCTTCGAAATTGATATGATTCTAGGGGCATGAACAAGATATTGATGATGTTTGATGAAAGATATTAGCATAAAGATGAAGTTTAACATCTAAGTCACGAAGTAACTTACCAAGTTAGGATCTTTGATGAGGAACTCTTGAACATACTAGCATACTCACGAAATTTTGGAGTAAAAGATGGAAGAAACTCTTGAGGATTAGAGAGGAAATGGAGTGTAAAGATGAAGTTGGAGTGAATTATTGTGTGAGAGGGAGAGAGTGGTCGAATTTTAAAGGGGAGGAGAGAGATATTGAAGTGATGTTTGCATGGAAGACCACCATGGAAACATGAGGTGTCTTATGCACATTATTCCTTATTTATCTCTCTTTTTTTGTTTATTTAAATGTATAATGGATAATGGGTAATGGGTCGAAAATTTGAGCTTAAGACACGGGAGGTAGATTAGCTTGGACCATTTCTAGCCTTGGTTAGAATTTATGAGGCCCAATAAGGACTTTTTGGACCATTGGGCCTTTAGGGTATCTCACAGCCCAATAGTATAAAAGAATGATTTCTAAGGTCCATTAAGGTTAATTGGAGTTTTTATGGCCTAATATGACCCATTAGGGTTAGAATAAATCATTCTAGACCCAAATGGTCCAAAATGTTATAGATTTGATGAATTTATGGTTTATTGGTCCCTTAGGCCCAATAAGAAAGTCCTGGTCCATAATGAACTTGAGCCAGGATTTCTAAGGTTTCCAACCCTTATTTGCCCATATGAGATGTATTTGAATGAGCATAGAGTGTAGTATTCACTTAGAGTACAAGCCTTACAATAGATGATGGTTTCATGAGAATAGAATTTTCTAGCACAATACCACTTGTGACAGTGTGTGTGTGTGTATGTGTGTGTGTGTGATGTGCATAAACTAGCTAGGACCTCTTTTGAATGTGTTTGTGTTGATTTGTTAAAATGGTTGTATTATTTATTTATTCATATGGTATGTAATAATTAAATAGATTGTTTTCACTTTGTTTATTTTTATAAGTAATAAATTAGTTTTAGAAATAATTTGTTTTTATAAAAATGTAAAAAGAATGAAATGGTGACCATTTTGAAGATCAAAAGTTTATAAAATTGATTTTATTAAAGTTTCTCAAACTTTATAAAATTATTTTTATAAGTTTGCTACAATATGTTGAATCAATTGGGAGCATGATTGTAACAATTGGGAGCATGAAGGCACGACAAAACTATTGGTCCCTTATAACCCTTTAGGAATCGACTGTGTATTTTTGTGATGGCTCACAACATATCATTAGATGGTTTATTTATGCACATATGTTTTGCATACTTGTGTTGTTTAAATTTATGTTGATATTGTGTTATTATCGTTAAATTATATTTTACATGTAACAAAATATATTGAGCACATATTACATTAAAAAGAGTTTGATTTTAATAAAATTTACATTTTAACAAAAGATGGTAAGTATAGTTTTCAAAATAAAAAGTTTATCATCTAAAATATGGATGTGCATAGGTGGGTATCAGCCTCATTTTTTCGGAACGCTCACCGGAACCGACGGTCCCTGTGAAGTTATAATCGGAACCAAAACTAGTCTTGGCGGTTTTTAAAATTTTGGAACCAGTCTCGGAACCAGCAGCTCCGGTTCTGGGACCAGGTAACCCGGTTACGTCATTTTTTAGTTTTGTTAATACAAAATAATTCTTAACCGTTGAAGCAAAGAGTAATTAATATAACTATTTGATTACGATAAAAGTTACAAACAAAAAATAATCGTTTTAAAAGATAATATAAGTTGCTAAATATAAGTCAGAAACCAAAATTCATGTTCTTACCAGCAACTTGTTATTGTTATTTAATATCAGATGTTTTCAAAAGACATTACCATCACATATGTTGTGACTTCTCGAAATTTATGTCATAGACTACGAATGACTAAATTATAGTAAATCTTTTTGTACTTTAACTCATTCAGTTTTAGTGCATGTAATGTAAAAAAAATGAGTTCATTTCAAATATTACAAGATATCAAACAATGCCTTCCTTCCAATTGTGTAAACTGTCAAACGAATCAAACAGCTCAAACTGCAACACCGAGTAATGTTTCCGAAAAACTAAAATTTTGTATTTAGCAATTATGAGTGAAGCAAGCATAAAAACCTTATACTACATGCTCCCTTTTTTCAAATATATAAATAACATCCAAAACGGAGTTTGTAAGCAAAAGATACGACCGTTTTAAGAAAACAGACAGTAAACACTAATTTTCATTAATTGCGTAAAACCGACTCGATCCGTTGAGGCAGTTACACACCTCCGACGGATTTTCCGAGAGCACTTTTGGACTCAGTCTATAGCCAAAATTTCAATTTCATACTCAAAATATTTTTAGCGAAAATATTTGCCAAAATCGAAAAATCCAGAATGACGGGCTATTTAGACGCGAATTTTTAAACGCGATTTCCCGGAGTTTTGTAACTCGAAAATTAATTCGTCCGAGTTTTTGGAATCCTTGAAGTAAACTCTATCTAACATCGCATTTGGAAACATTTCTCGACATTCAGATCCCGATGCACCAAAATAAGTTGGTTTTTGGGCATTTGATGAATATATGACTATATGGGACCCATATACCTTGTCCAAGCGTGTATGACCGACTATGAGTCCCTCTTGCTTCCATCTTTGTCCATTCCCTCATGACTACTCTACTCTCTTCACCCTTTGCCCAACACTCCATCGCCAAGGAATAGGAATTGCTAGTTGAGTCTTTAGCACTTGATTGAAGTGTGGACCTTACTTAGTCACCTATTATAAATGGAGAGCATTAGGAACCACATAAAAAATTCACAATCTCAGCTCTCTTCTTTCTCTTACAAATCTCTCTCTCTTATTATACCCTTCTCTATCTTTCTCTATCTCTCTAGGTTACACACACACCACCGATTCCACAACCCTTATAATCCCTACGTTAAACACCAACACCCCCTAGCCCTCCCTCTCGTTGAATCCATCTCGAAATAAGAAAAGAACTGGACACAACAACCCCTTGGAACCCCCTGCCACATCGTCGGAGCTTCCTACCACCATGTACCAAAACCATCAGCCACCTCCTTCGGCTGTAAGTGACCTCCTCCACCTCCTTTAACATTTTATTTTTTAGATATTGCCTCATTCGACGATCACAACAGCTACAAGACCATTTCTCTTTTGGTTGTGCATGGTGCACGACGAGAAGAACAAGAGGTTACAAACCTCATGTTAACCAAACATGCATTGTCTTTTAAATGTTTCTAACCCTAATTTTGATTTCCTTTGAAAACTAGTCCTAACCATTTCAAACTTCATTTTAAAATGTCACAAACTACCCTCACTTGAAAAATCTATGAATATATGACTCAAACAACTAACTTTCAATTCATTTATTTACATATAACACCATCTTGAGATTTATTTGCAAAATAAGTCCAAGATTCAAACATATAAATGAAATAAACTATTTTAGTCCTTAGATGGAAATTATTAACAAACTTAGTCCATTTAAGTTATTTAAATTAGAAAATTGACCCTATGCTTTGATTAAGTTACCAAACAACCCTCCGCATATTAATTTATGTTAATATTTCCTTAGGAAACTAAATTTATCCCGGAGTATCGTGTTCACGACAATTCATTCCATTTTTCTCGCATCAATTCTCGAAAACAAATCGACAACCACACTTTAAGGTGAGTGTTACGACCCCTCTTTTTATATTATTATATGTTTTGGGGGAGAATACATGTGCAATATGATATAAATTTATACAAATTACACATAAAATACTGTTAGTTTATGTGAATACTATACTAGCTATGAAGTTATCGCATGACATTATACTAGTTGCCAATATCAAGAAAATCATTTAGTATGTTGTTAAAACTAAAACTATCTAAATAACTTACTCCTTTCTAATACATAGTTTATACAAGGAAGTATACTTAAATGTATACCAATTATACCTTTATTAACTCTATAGAAATTCATTATGCCTAATAACTTATCTACTTATAACTTGGGGATGAGAGCTTTTTCAACTACCATAGTTAAGGGCTTTTTAGTGAGACTGTATTCATTAGCTAAGTCCAATCACTTAGTATACCCACACTATTATAATCATTAATCATTGGAGCGAGTTACATATGTATAGATCTATACAGGGTTAACATCCCCACCTGTGGTTGCTAGCTACAACCTCGATCGATCAATCACAGCATGTGATAAATGTCTATGATCATTACTACAATATCCAATGAAGCTTTGTAGGGGAGTACATTCAGTCACATAGCTCTGTTATAGGACCCACTATAAACATTAACTAAAAACTCTCATTTTATACAATCCATGGATTTGGTTGTTTTCAAACTATTTTTAAGTATGGTTATAGTTACAAAGACAATACTTTTTAGACTTTTTAAAAGTATTTTACTACGGTTAGCAGAAAACCTATAACTTTCGCCAACCTTGTGTTGACTTTCAAACTACATTTTTCTCAGGGAATCTGTTATTTCAAGCATATTTGGACATTGGAAAATCATGGATTGCAGACAATTTAAGTTCCTTGTTTTTGTATTGTTAAGCCTAACTCTTATGGTCATTCATTTATTATTATTATCTGTATGAACCATGTATTCAAACTAAAGTTGGAATACAAATGATGTTTTGTCTATTGCTGCCCTTGTGTTTTATATTCAGTTTATCTGTAATCCATGAACTTTGTCGCACAACCCAACATGTTATGTCGCCTTAACTGGGGGTGTGACATATTGGTATCAGAGCTAAATTGGCCATAGAGAACTCGTATCCTCGAAAGAGGAAATACAAATATAGCAACAAGCTCCTAATAAAATTATTATTATTAATTATGCTACTTCTTGACTACGTATGGTACGGGGAATCTGGTTTGAAGGGCCACATAGGGTTGTTGGATTTTAGAACAGCTTAATTGACAAAATGGTCATGTCATCCGGTGTTTTTCGTCCGGCCCTCGTCCGTACTTATTAGCCTTCGAGGACAAAAAAAGTTAATAAATCCACAAACCTCACCAACAATATTATATATATATATATATATATATATATATATATATATATATATATATACTCTGACCCGCGATGAGAAAACTTAATAAAATTCTAGACATCACTTCAACTAAAACTACCAACTCAACCCCTTAGGTCAGACACGTCAACTAAGGTTAGTATCACACATAAGTCACACCACACATAAACCTGGAATGTGCGCCAATGTTATTTATGGTCAGACCGGTTCACAACCGACCATGAGCAAGGAGTTTGACAGGCTACAATGGTTGAGAGTTTTAGAAGTTGAGGAATGTTCTCAAGATTCATTGCAGCTACCTAGTACCCTAGAGCCTTTATATCTACCTTAAAACACTAATTTAATGTTAATACATTTAAAAAAAGTACTAACACACTTAAAACGCTTTTATGTAGATGGCATATGTACCTGATGACCATCCCACTTGGATGGAAATTGTCGAACCTGAGGAGCTACAGGAAGTTCCAATACACTTGGCTATGGATCCATACTTTCCCTAAGACGCTCCATAAGATGACCCAGATGAGGAGGATCCATCTGAGGATGAAGAGGAGGATGATCCAGAAGAGTAAAAAGAGTCTGAAAATAAGGGCATACTCCAGTATACCCAAGATATTGATGATAATGGTCCTATTGAGGACGAGGAGGACCTTGTTAAGGAGGAATCCACCCTTCCTACTCCACCAGTTTCTCAACCTAGATGCACTAACATCCATATCTCCTTCGTGGAAAGGTTCCCTGTCTGATGAGGACCCCATGGACGAGTGCTCCTCCTATTTACCATTTAGACTCAGCCGCACATGTTTCCCAACCCACTTGTGGTCAATTAAGGAAGCGTACCATACCCAGTTAGCCATCTTAGCTCCATGACCTCCTCTGCAAGAGGATGATTACTGACCTACCATCATGATTCGAGGTTGGCGAATCTTCACGAGTACTACTCAGGCAAGCTCAAATTTACTCGGGCACCAAGTTGAGATGCTCGAGGAAGGGAAGAAGGAGGAAATTGATGTTATCCAAACCTTATAGCATCACTCTGGTGCCAACCGCACTAAGGAGAACGCCATGACTGCTCTCTATAAAGTACAAGACTGCAGGATACAGATCCTCAAGAGCGTGGTTGCTGCAACTCGACATCGGGCATTTGTCGCCGCAAAGGAGAGATGCTATATCCTAGATCAGTTTGAGGAGTTTGTCCTCTATATGATGACACGCTTTGGGAGATAGATGGTTTATTTGAAGTGGCTTGTGCCCTAGGGTAGGGTTAGAAATTTTAGGTAGTAGCTTTTATTTTGAAATTTTTTATCACTGCCTAATTTGTATTAGATCTTTTGTAAAGCTTTTCCATTTCTAACCTTACATGGTTAATACTTTTGTAACAAAAAACTAGCAGTTCTAATGAAAATATTTCAGGATTTTGTATAAATGTTTGCACTAATTATGTATTACCTGCAAGACTCTATATCAGGTAAAACTTTCATTTTATGACTTGGAAATCTCTATGATTTCGGGAAATACAAATTGAATGAATACAAAGTACATGCATATTTGTTATAACTACATAGTGAAAAATAACTTAACATCTCCATCTAAAAAGTGTTAGGATAATGCCTCCACAAAAAAGTCCACGAGTCTGTCCACCACGAACTCAACGAGGTAGCAGAAGGAGTGCTCCAGAAGTAACTCAATCATTAGTAGAAACTTCGAACCATGGAGGAAATCCAGATGCAACAAATGCAAACCCAAAATTCTAAAGGGATCCTACCTTGATGCAAAACATGCTTGCATAAGGAATTGCTACAACCTTGGAAACATACGAGGCTACTCAAAACAGAAACAATGGGAATAATGGATGTGGTACTCCAATAACTAACCAAAACAACCACATACACTGCTCTCACAAAGAATTCATGGGCTGCAAACCTCGATCCTTCTACGACGTTGAAATGCAAGAACTATCCACTCAACTCCAAGAACTTCTTGACAAAGGTTTTATCCGACCAAGCTTCTCACCATAGGAACCCTCGGTGTCAAAAAGAAGGATAGATCATTCAGGATGTGCATCAACTATCGAGAGTTGAAAAAACTCACCATCAAAAACTGGTATCCACTCCCAAGGATCGAGGACCTGTTCGACCAGCTGCAAGGATCCTGCTACTACTCAAAGATAAACCTAAGAACCGACTACCATTAGCTTAGTGTTCAAGAAGAAGATATTCCAAAGACGACGTTCTAAGCTAGATATGGTCACTATGACTTTCTAGTTATGTCGTTTTGACTTATCAACGCACCAACCGTATTGATGGACCTTATGAATCGGGTGTGTAAACCCTACTTGGATAAATTCGTGATCGTGTTTATCGACGACATATTGATATATTTACTAACCAAGGAAGAATATCGCCAACACTTGCATTTAATTCTGGAACTACTAAGAAAAGAGAAACATTATGCAAAATTTTCTAACGGTGAGTTATGGATTAACAAAGTGATTTTCCTAAGCAATGTGGTCAGCAGTAAAGGGATTCATGTTGATCCCGCAAAGTTTTGCAGAATTGGTACCTAGGGGGAAAAATTCAAAGTACTTTTCAGTTTAGAACCCTTGGTGTGTATTGTTTTGCAGAATTGGTCCCTACAGGGAAAAGTGCGAACTTCAGGAAAGTTGGAGTATGCTGGACGTACTAGTGCTTGCTGGATCGCAGGTTCAATCCACGTACATTGGGCGTACGTGGACTACGCATGACATACGTGAACATTTGTGAAACCCTAGTTTTAGGGCTTGTACCCTATATAAGACATACGATAGCCTCATACTTGCATTTATAGTTATTAGACTTATCCAAGTTGGAGAGTGTTGGATTAGTGTCTAAGTCCATAACTATATTTAGTATGTACTTGACCCGGTTGTTGCATGATCCTTTTGGGTTGCCTTCGCTAAAGCAACTCGATAGGATGATTTATGGAAAGAGAGGATATTATGGTTTATTAATATATTATATAAATAATATATTAAAGGAGAAATCATATTGTTTAATTAATATTGGTCAAGAATTAATTTTGTGGCTAAAAGAGATTAATTAAATAAAGGGGACTGGAACTGCCGATTATAAGATAATTGACTTTGGGCTGTGAATCTTGTGGATTAAGGGAGTAGACGAATTTTAGGTAGAAGCCCACCTTGAAATCGTCCAAGGGCCCTATTTCAGAAGGTTCTTGGAGCTGCATAGGGCCTAAGCTATCCAATTACGGTTTTGACTAAAACCCTAGCAGCTCAGCTATTTAAAGGCCCCTATGGATTCATATTTCGGCTACACCAGCAACCCTAGAGTTCCTATAGCCGAAATTGTGCCTCCATTCCTTTTCTTCTCAATCATCTTCTTGCCTTGGTGTTTGTAAGCCATTAGAGGTATTACACTTGTGATACTAAGCTCTTGAAGTTGAAGATTCTTACTAGTATCAAAAGGTAATCATATACACCTATATTAGATGTTGATTTTGATTTTTATAGTATGCTAGATTAGGGTTTACAAGCTTTGGATAAATTTTAATATACAATATAGAAACCTAGATCCAAAGCTTTAGGGTTTTGCATGTGCACATAGGAATGTTCTTTTGCTCAAAACCCATCAGTGGTATTAGAGTCATGCTTGGTTTCTATTGTATTTGATGCATTGCATGTTTCGTCATTGCTTAAAATCATTTTTCTGCCATCTCCCTGACAGACTCGTTGAGTCCCATGATGAACTCGATGAGTCATATGAACTCGGTGAGTTCTGTAAGGGACTCAGCGGGTCGGGCTGTCAGACAGATGGATTTTCAGGATTTTGGCTTATTTTGACTTGGGATAATTACCAAAATTGTTTTTAATTAATAAAATCCGAATTTTATTGATTCTATGTGATTATCTAAGTCAAAATAAAAGATATTTATCATTTAATTAGATAACTATTGCCTTAATTGATAAACCTTAATTATTTGAATTATTTGATCAATTATCTTGCATGAAATTGGATTAGGTCAAAATTAGATAATCATCAATTAATTGTTTAATTATATTATTTGAATTTTGATCTAGGTAGTTTTGAAATGTTTCAAAACTTGCCTTCAAGTTTTGGAATTTAAATTTTTGATTAAAAGTTTAATTTTGAAATAATTAAATTCCAAACTCTAGAATTTTACAAGTTTAAAATTCAACCCTATACTATTATAATATTTTGAGAAATATTTATTATATATGTATAAGATAAATGCTAGTCTTACCGTTAGTAGGCCTCATTCACGAAGCTGATCTATAAGGGGAGTACAAGGTTGCTGCCTATAAAATGACAGTTTAATGGGTATCCACTCTCACCCACCGCTTTCTTAACTGGTGGAGGGTCGTTAGCCGAACGGGTAGGATAGGGCACTAATTTCGCATTAAGAGTATTATGATTAGTAAAGTAACTAAATGTTTTTATAAGTTCACAATCTTAGTTACTTTAGGCAAAATGTGAATATGATGCTATTCCATGAAATTACACTTTGTACCCTTTCCATGACGTTAGTGGAGCGTGTGTGGTTAAGCGGCACACTAATTTGGGTCTAGAAAATGTGGCAAAGTGTGACTTGATGTTTGTTATAGATTAATGGAGTGTGTGTGACTAACTGGCACATTAATTAGGTGACTGTAACATCAAGGGCAGCAAGTACATTTGGATGGTTATTCACACCTTGTTTGTGATATTCGGTATCCCAGTCACAAACTTGAAAGGCATATCGAGATTTAAACATGTCATTGAAAAGTTTAATGAATTTCAAAGGATATAGGAGTTTAAAAACATTTAAAACTTAATTGCTTTTGTTTTTCATAGTGGAAATGAGTGAATCGTCATTCACTTATCTCCAAATTATTTGTTGTTTAGATTACGACACCCCTCTTCTAAATTGTGAATAATGTTGTTGGATCCTAGCCCTAATTTCTCATTAGGTGTTTAATTGGGGATTCTTATCCAATCAAACTTTGTCTATTTTCTTTTCAAGATGTCTAACCCGAACAACAACGCTTCCGGCTCAAACTATTCCAGCTGATTCTCACTCATGAATTTGTGTGGGAGGGTGATCTTTGACGGAAACAATTTTAATGATTGGGTCTGCAACATACGGATGGCCATCCGCTATGAGGACAAGGAGTATGTCCTCGACAAGGAGCTGAAAGAGGTGGATCTTAACACTGCTACTCCCTAGGAGATCGTTGCCATTGAGTCACATGAACGTGATACCAAGAAAGTCCATTGTATCATGCTTGCAACCATGACTGCTGAACTCCAAAAGTCCTATGAGGACTTCTATCCCTACGAAATGCACCGGGATTTACTAGACAAGTACCAACAAAGTGCCAGGCAGGAGACGTACGAGATCATCACTTTAATGATCACAATCAAGATGAGGGACGGAGAGTCTGTCACTGCACATCTGCAGAAAATGCAGAGATATGCCGACCTCCTGCAAAAGTTAAATGTTAACTTCGATGAGGAGTTGGTGATTGATATTATTCTTCACTCCGTGCCTCCTTACTACAACCAGTTCTGCATGACCTACCACATGAACAAAGAGGAGGTTACATTGAGCAAGCTTCAAGGCCTGTTGAGGACTGCTGACAGAAACCTCAAGGATAAATCTGTTGCATCGACTACCGCTACAGCTGCCCCCATCTTGGCTATTAGGGAGGGGAAGGGTAAGAAGAGGAAGGCTCCTTCAAAGAGCCACCTCAAGGGAAAGTCCCATGATGGCACCTCTTCTAGTGGTACCAAGGTTGGTCCGGATGCACCTACCTCCAACCCAAAGAATGTTGAGTGCTACCACTGCCATGACAAAGGGGATTGGAAACGAAGTTGCCTGAAATATCTGCAAGATATCAAGGATGGAAAGATCAAGCCACCCTACGCAAGTATTTATACTATTCAATCTAATGAGTCATTGCATGTTATTTCTTGGGTTCACGATATAGGGTGTGGTTTTCATATTTGTTCTGATTTGCAGGGCCTAAGAAGAAATAGGGATGTGGATCATGGGAAGATAAACTTGATCATGGGGAACTAAAGAACGTCGCCTGTCACCCAGATTGGAGTTTACTCTTTAGTGCTTAGTAATGGATTAGGACTAGATTTGATTAATTGTTGCTATTCGCCTGAAATGGCAAGAAACATCATTTCTTCTCATGGTTTGTATAAACAATGATTTAGATATTCATTTGATAATGAAAAAGGGTTCTATTAATGCTTATCTTAATGGTTTTTTCTATTTTGAAGCATTTCCTTGTAATGGAATATATGAAACTGTGATGGTTGTACACAACTTAGGAAATGATGTGTTACATATTGACTATTCCAATAGTTTAGACAAAGCATGCTTGTGGCATTGTATTCTTGGACATGTTAACCAGAAACGCATAGCCTAACTCCAAACGAATGGAGTTTGGAGTCATTCGACCTTAGGGACGATGATGTGTGCGAGTATTGTTTACTTGGAAAGATGACCATGTCACCCTTCACTGGTTCTTGTGAAAGGGGTGAGGGTTTATTGGATCTCATACACATCGATGTGTGTGGGCCCTTTAGATCCACCACAAGGGATGCAAGCCACTTTTATGTGGCTTTTACCGATGATTATAGCAGATATGTGTATATCTACTTAATCAAGCACAAGTCAGAAACCTTTGAAAAGTTCAAAGAGTTTAAGCATGATGTGGAGAATCAACTGGATAAGAAAATCAATATGCTTCGATCCGATCGAGGTGGGGAGTACCTTAGTCGTTAAATCCACAACTACCTCAAGGAATGCAAAATCGTTTCACAATTGACACCACCTAAGACACCGCAGTTGAATGGTGTGGCTGAGAGGTGTAATCGAACCTTATTAGACATGGTTCGTTCTATGACGAGTCATGCTTCGCTACCTATCTCATTCTAAGGGTATGCCTTAGAGACTTCCACCTATATCCTTAACTTAGTCCCTAGAAGAAGGTTGCCAAAACACCTCACAAGATGTGGACAGGGAAAACTCCCTCATTGGCACATATCAAAGTTTGGGGTTGCGAAGCTTTTGTAAGATGAGAGACTCACGACGAGCTCGAACCTCATAGTGAGCGGTGTTTTTTCATTGGCGACCCACAAAACTCCTTTGGAAATCTCTTCTATATACCAAGCAACAATGTTGTCTTCGTTGAGAGGATAGGGGTTTTTCGAGAGAGAGAACTCATAAGCCAAGGGGACAGTGGGAAGCAAATCGATCTTGAAGAGATTCAAGAATCGAACTATGAGGGAACCTCAAACAACGGCGCTCAACCTGAGGAGGAAACTCCTGTTGAACTAATTGACGAGTCCTTACCTCTTAGACGTTCTAATAGAGTTAGTGTTCCACCTGTGTTATATGGTTTTCATATAACAAAGAAAAGTGATACTTTTATTAGTGACAGTACACTAATAAATTTGTATGAACCTAACAGCTACAAGGAAGCCATGGTAGGCCCAGAGTCTGCAAAATGGAAGAGGCTATAGACAGTGAGATTCAGTCTATGTATGACAACCAAGTTTGGAATTTGGTTGAGAATGTAATGTACCAGGTTGTAAGACAGTCGGGTGCAAGTGGATCTTCAAGAAGAAGAACGACATGGATGGGAAAGTTCACACTTATAAGGCACGATTGGTTGAGAAGGGCTTTACTCAAACTCCCAGATTTGACTATGATGAGACCTTCTCACCAGTTGCGAAGATAAAGTCTATTAGGGTGATGCTAGCCATAACTACATTTCATGATTATGAAATATGGCAGATGGATGTCAAAACCGCTTTCATTAATGGGAAGTTTGTTGAGGATGTTTACAAGAGTCAGCCAGAGGGTTTTTTCGATACAAAGCATCCTAATATGGTGTGTAAGCTTGAGAAGTCCATTTATGGATTGAAACAAGCATCTTGAAGGTGGAATCTTTGTTTCGACGAGAAAGTCGAAGAGTTTGGCTTCCTGCGAAGCGAGGATGTGTCATGTGTATATGTCAAAGTTGGTGGGAGTATATTTAGCTTCCTATTATTGTATGTCGATGACATACTACTCATAGGAAACAACGTCCCAACCTTGCAGGAAGTTAAGTCTTGGCTTGGGAAATGTTTCGCTATGAAGGACCTCGGAGAGGCTGCCTATATTTTAGGAATAAGGATAGTGAGAAACAGGAGTAAAATACTAATATAGATTAGTCAGAATACTTACTTAGACAAGGTAATAAAATATTTTAGTATGGAGAATTCCAAGAAAGGGGAGTTATCGATCAGAAGCAATGCCAAGTTGAGTGAGACTCAAAGCCCGAGCACCGAAGTCAAGATAGCAAAGATGAGCCGAGTACCTTACACTTTCGCAGTTGGCTCGATCATGTATGTTATGACTTGTACTCGCCCTGATGTGTCCTTCGCTTTGATCATGGTCAAAAGATATCCAGGGAACCCTGACAGAGCACATTGGACTGAAGTCAAGAATATTCTTAAGTACCTTCAGAGGACCAAGGAATGGTTTCTAGTCCTCGGTGGGAGTGATGACTTAAGGGTGCGAGGGTATAGTGACGCCAAATTTTAGACCGACTAAGACAACTACCATTCTCAGTCTGGCTAGGTCTTTACCCTGAATAGAGGAGTATTGACTTGGAAACGTTCCAAGCAGGAGACCATAGTTGATTCAATGTGCGAATCAGAGTACATGGCGGCGAGCGAAGCGTCAAAAGAGGTGATATGGTTGAAGAACTCCATTGGAGACAATGGAGTTGTGCCAGTCATAAAGGAGCCTATGGAGATTGTCTGCAATAATGAAGGAGTGGTTTCCTTGACCAACGAACCAAGGGATCATGGAAGATCCCGACATATCGACAGGAAGTATCACTTTATTAGACATCGGGCAGGAGAGGGACTCTTTGTAGTGAAGAGGGTATCGTCAGAGGATAACCCAGCAGACCTCTTACAAAGGGAGTGAGTAGGTTTAAGTACTTGCAGCATGCTAGGAGCATTGGGCTGAAGCATGATATTAGTTTAGATTAGATAATTTCGAAACGTGTAATAGATAAATTTTAATTAACATTTGATGATTAAATAAATGATTGTTCTTTATGAGTAAATTTACTGTCTTATGTTAATTATTTACCTATTGTTTCACTTTGCATGTTTTGACTTCCTGAATAATAAGATTATTCGAACAGTCCACAGTTGCTTATACTTTGGAAGAAGGTATGAATGAAGACTGTCATGAATTGGTTTGTAGATTGTCTAAAAGTGTATTAGACATAGCAAAAGTTTGTTGCAATGTTCATAAGTGCTTATGAAATAAGATTTGAGCATTGGACTAAACCCACGCTTGCTAGCATCGCTTCATGGAATTTATCACGAGTGATCGCAAGACGATAATATCATAGTCTTTAAACCTAGATATATGGTTTATTGTTTGCAATTTTTTTGTTCATTGATAATGCATAAACGCATCAATAACTTGATGCTATAAAATGTATTGTTGTGCATGATTTTATGAGCAAATGGTAAATGCGTATAATTCGAAGTTTATATGTTCCTTTTATTCTAAGAGGGTAAAAGTGATATCTGGGACGCTCGATGATTTGGTTTGATTATGTGTCAGGCCTGGTCAGAACTGAGTTGGTGTGTTCAATTAAGTTCTATGTCAAACAAATCTGAGATCGAGAAACAAATTGCTGGACAATAAGGACGACTATGCTCCATATAATTATCTGCACGATATCTAGAACGGAGGACTATACGATCACTGATCTAAAGGACATGTTATTGATAAGATCAGAGTTTGACAGTGACTTTTGAGAGCTACGATTGCTAATTGGATCCTAAAGTCATACTTGCATTTATAGTTATTAGACTTATCCAAGTGGGAGACTGTTGGATTAGTGTCTAAGTCCATAACTATATTT
Source organism: Lactuca saligna (assembly GCF_052625555.1). Classification (NCBI taxonomy): domain Eukaryota; kingdom Viridiplantae; phylum Streptophyta; class Magnoliopsida; order Asterales; family Asteraceae; genus Lactuca; species Lactuca saligna. Next base: position 179,784,130 of record NC_136418.1, read on the forward strand.
GGTATGTACTTGACCCGTTTGTTGCATGATCCTTTTGGGTTGCCTTCACCAAAGCAACTGGACAGGATGATTTATGGAGATATATGATATTATGGTTTATTTATATATTATATGAATAATATATTAAAGGAGAAATCATATTATTTAATTAATATTGGTCAAGAATTAATTTTGTGGCTAAAAGAGATTAATTAAATAAAGGGGACTCAAACTATCAGTTGTAAGATAATTGACTATGGGCTGTGAATCTTGCGGATTAAGGGAGTATACGAATTTGAGGTGGAAGCCCACCTTGAAATCGTCTAAGGGCCCTATTCCAAAAGGTTCTTGGAGCTGCTTAGGGCCTAAGCTAGCCAATTAGGGTTTTGACTGAAATCCTAGCAGCTCAACTATTTAAGGACCCCAGTGCTTCATATTTCAACTACACCATAAACCCTAGAGTTCCTATAGCCGAAATTGTGCCTCCATTCCTTTTCTTCTTAATCATCTTCTTGCCTTGGTGTTTGTAAGCCATTAGAGGTATTACACTTGTGATACTAAGCTCTTGAAGTTGAAGATTCTTACTAGTATCAAATGGTAATCATCTAAACTTGTATTAGATGTAGATTTCGATTTATATAGTATGCTAGATTAAAGTTTACAAGCTTTGGATAAATTTTCATGTACAATAGAGAAACCTAGATCCAAAGCTTTAGGGTTTTGCATGTGCACATAGGAATGTTCTTTTGCTCAAAACCCATCACTTTGGTGGGTTTTGTGCATCTTGAAGTGGTAGAAAAAGAAGAGTGAAGACTCACCCTTTGGAGGAGAGCTTAAAGATCCAGCTTTAGCACCTTTATTTCGTGGCTTTTGAGGTATAAAGTTCAAAGCTTGTCAACTCATTTCATAGATCTATTCCTTGGAACTTTTTTTGCCTTTTTTGGCCCTTTTTGGTTTGTTTTGTGAACTAAGGTCGTTTTAGAAGCTAAACTTTGTAGAGCTGGATGTTTTGAGGCTTCCTTATGCATAAAAATGCAAACTTTATGGTATTTATGGAGTCATGCATGTGTTAAGTCATTTGTTAAGCTCTTTTGAGCTCAAAGAGCCTCACTAAACCATGCATGCACGTAAAGTTGGCAACTTTACGTGATAAACTACCTTAAGGAAGTCAGATCTGAGTGTTGGATGAATTCTTAATTGATTAAGAGATGAATAATGGAATTTGGCCAAGTTGGTGGAGTATGTTGGGCATACAAGTAGGTACGCCATATGTACAAACCCTAAAGCGAGTATGCTAATCATACGGGTTGAGTAGGCCCTCTATACTCATCAGTGGGCTTCGAATTTGTGGGATTCTCAGTATTGGGCCATGTTAGACTTTAGATGTCTTGAGCCTTGTTTAGCCATTAGAATTCTATTGTTAGTTTGTTGATATTTTATTGGACTCATTTGGCTGAAGGCCCATGAAAGGGATTTGGGCCCAATTTGGAAAATTATGCCATATTTAGGTTTTGGGTTATTATTTTGGAATTTGGGCTTTTGGACAATTTGATTGGGCCTTGGCCTTGGGTCAAGTTGGGTATACGGTAAAAAGGTCTTCTACCCTAGTTTGGACTCTTAGTGTGAGTCGGGATCCAAATTATTAATTCGATGTTATTTTGTGATTGATAGCGCGAGCATTTTAGCGGACCAACAACCAGAGATTTATTTGTGAGATTTAGCATTGTGAGGTGAGTTTCCTCACTGTATTTAGCCGGTCAAAGGCACTAATGTCGGCCCATAATTATTTATCATAGGATGCTAGATGTCTGCGTGAGTATTGCATGTGTTGTGTTTTGGTATGTATACCAAGCGAGGCCCAATGACTATATTGTATCCTATTATCATTGTGATTATCGCATTTGTTAGTCGGATTGGTTGTTTGTATGACGGGCGGAGCCTGTTATGCGAGTTAGGGCGGGGCGTGTTACACTCATTGGGTGGGCCCCGCTAATTGATAGATTTGTATACTAGGCGGGGACCGATGATGGGAGGGGCCTCTTTGTGTTTGTTATGTATGGTGTGGGGGTATTTCGGGGAAATCACTAAGCTTTGTGCTTACAGTTTTCCGTTTATGTTTCAAGTACTTTTGGCTCCAAAGAGAAGAGCTCGGGCTGATTGCAGAGCACACACCATTGGATTCTGCATATTGTGATGTACTCTAATAATGATGATGTATTAGTAGAATTTCATTACCTTAGTTTTATGCAATGATATGGTTTACTATTTTATTAAAGAAAAAATGAATAATTTATGGGTCTTATTTTTGCGACGTTACAAATTCTCATACAACAATAGCTATCAAACTAGCATCAAGGTCGATCCATTCGAGGCCTTATATGGGTGTATATGTCGTTCTCTAATATGTTGGGCAGAAGTTAGAGATACTTAACTGGCTAAAAACTATTCTAGACGCACTCTACTCACTATTCCTAAGATCATTCATGAAACAACAGAAAATAATGTTCAGATAAAGGAATGGTTAAAAGTTGCACGTAGTCAATAGAAGAGTTATGGTGTCACAAGATGCAAACCATTGGAATTTAACGTAGGAGATTGTATCCTGCTAAAGGTTGCTCCATGGAAGGGCGCCATATGATTTGGAGAATGAGGAAAGCTAAACCCCCGTTACATCAGACCTTTCGAAATCCTAGAAAGGTTTGGTCTGGTAGCTTACAAGCTCAAATTAACTCAAGAACTCAGCAAAGTTCACGATGCCTTCCACGTGTGTAATCTCAAAACATGTCTAGCTGATGAGAACCTCGTATTCCACCCGATGAGATCCAGGTCAACACTAAGTTTCACTTCATTGATGAACCAGTAGATATCATGGATCGGGAGATCAAAAGACTCAAGCAAAGTCGCGTCCCTATAGTAAAAGTCCAATGAAATCGTCGTAGAGGGCCGGAGTTTACTTGGAACATGAGGATCAAATGAAACAGAAGTATCCACATTTGTTAAGTGACGCTCCCTTTAGTAGCATAACAACATAAAGATAGCAAAGTAACCTATAACTTAATAATTTCATGATGAAATGCCCTTAACGGGGAGGTAATGTGACATCCTATAGAGGCCATAGACTACAAACGACTAAAATACAATAAATCTTTTTGTAATTCAACTCATTCATTTTTAATGCATCTAATGTAAAATAAATGAGTTCATTTCAAATATTATAAGATACCAAACGATATCTTACTTCCAAATGTGTAAACGGTCAAATGAATCAAACGGGTTTGATTGCAACACTGTGTAATGCGTCTGAAAAACTAAAAATTTGTATTATGCAATTATGAGCGAAGCAAACTTTAAAACCTTATAGTACATCTTTCCTATTTCCTAAAGTATAATGAACATCCAAAACGGAGTTCGTATGCAAAATATACGACAGTTTTAAGAAAACGGACAGTAAAACAATGGTTTTCTTTAATTGCATATAACCGAATTGCACATCTCTCTCTCTCTCTCTCTCTCTCTCTCTCGTTTACTCACACACCACCAAATCTACCAACCTACACAAACCTTATAACCCCGCCCGTAAACACCAATACCTCCCTAGCCCTCCATCTTGTCAAATAGAGCTCGAAAACAAGAGAAGAACCGAAGACAACAAGCCCTCGGAGCCACTTCATCGGAGCTTCCTGCCGCCATGTGCCATTGCTATCAGCCACCTCCTTTGGCTGTAAGTGACCTCCTCCACCTCATTGACATTTTAGTTTTTGGTTTTTTCGTCATTTGACGATCATGGAAGCAACATGACCATTTCTCTTTTGTTTTGCATGGTGCATGACGAGAAGAACAAGAGGTTACAAACCTCCTGTTAACCAAACATGCATTGTATTTTAAGTGTTTCTAACCCCAATTCCAACTTCTTTTCAAAACTAGTCCTAACCATTTCAAACTTCATTTTAAAATGTCACAAACTACCCTCACTTGAAAAATCTATGAACATAAGTCCCAACAACTAACTTTCATTTCATTTATTTACATATAACACCATCTTGAGATTTATTTGCAAAATAAGTCCAAGATTCAAACTTATAAATGAAATAAACTATTTTAGTCCTAAATTGGAAATTATTAAGAATATTAGTTCATTTAAGTTATTTAAATTAGCATATGGACCCTATGCTTTGATTAAGTTACCAAACAACCCTCCACATATTAATTTATGTTAATATTTCCTTAGGAAACTAAATTTATCATGGAGACTACAATGTGTATGTATGTGTGTTTTAATTTTGACTAGACAAATAGTTGTGTGGGTTTTCTTGAGGAAGAAGACGATCAGGTATGTGTATATGTGTGTGAGAGAGAAAAGGGGAGTGGAAGGTGAGCTCTCTCTTATTTTTTTAATTATTAGAAGTAAATAAATAAGTATAAAGTTTTTAAAAAATGAAAGAAAATGGAAAATAAATACACCAAGGGTATTACAGTCATTTAAATTTTCGACGGAACCAAATACGCAACGAAACTATCTCAAAAGGATCACCAACCTAAAAAATTTGGGGTTTGGAACAAAACCCAAAAAAAAATACATAGCACAAGAACCATTTTTGCAGTTTTGTGTTCATTTAATGTTTTTATTATGATCATTGTTAAAAATATGGAATAAATCTTTTATATGAAACAAATCCAAACAAGTAAAAAAAACTTAATATATGTAAGTGGAATACATATATGATTTTCTTAAAGGTAATCTTTTAAATTTTTGATAACATGCGGTGAAAGATCCCAGATGGCAAGAAGCAATGAAACAAGAAATTCATGCTTTAGAGTCCAACAAAACTTTGACCTTGGAACAACTTCCACCAAGAAGACCATCGACTCAAAATGGGATTATAAGGTGAAGTACAAACCAAATGGAGAATTCGAGCATTTTAAAGCCCGATTAGTGGCAAAAGGATTCACACAAATAGAAGTTGTCGATTTCCATGAAACATTCACACCAGTTGCCAAACTTGTAACCGTTCGAACACTTTAGCAATTTCCAATAAATGTAACTGGTTTATCTATCAACTTGATGTGAACAACGCGTTCCTTCATGGGGATATAGATGAAGATGTATATATGAGGATCCCACAAGGTTTTGATAAGAATGGTGTTACTCGAGTTTTCAAACTACGCAAGTCAATTTATGGGTTACGACAAGCATCCCAGAATTGGTATCACAACTTCACTCATGCACTCACGATTGTTGGATTAAAGAAATCAAAGGCTAACCATTATTTTTTACCTATCGCCAAGGAGAGAACTTTGTCTCATCCCTAATTTATGTTGATGACGTAATACTATCCGGGAATGACAAAGTTAAAGTCTAAAGTGTAAAAAGTTTATTGGATGCCAAGTTTAGTATAAAAGATTTGGGTCCTCTCAAGTATTTCCTTGGAATTGAAGTAGCATGAACCAAGGACGGCCTAGTTCTTAGCCAAAGGAAATACACACTTGACATTTTAGAAGAAAGTGGTTTCTTAGGAAGTCACCCGAGTTCATTCCCTATGGAACCCAATGTTCACTTTGACACTAAAGAAGATGATCCTCCTATTGAGATAACTCGGTATCGACGTTTGGTGGGAAAGTTATTGTATTTAACGGTCACAGGACCTAATATAAAATATGCAACAAATCTTCTTAGCCAATTTGTTGCACAGCCACATCAATCTCACATGGATGGTGTTATCCGAGTATTACAATACCTGAAATCTACACCCGTCCAAGGCATGTTACTCTCAAACAATGATTCCTTCAAACTAGAAGCCTATTATGACACTGATTATCTTGGATGTTCGATGACACGCAGATCACGCACTGGATATTTTATATCTCTACCTGGCGTACCTATTTCTTGGCGAACAAAGAAACATTTTGTTGTCTCCCGCTCTTCCGCCGAAGCAGAATACCGCGCAATGGCCACCACGGTGAGTGAAGTGTTATGGCTACGATGGCTTCTTAAAGTTTTTTATGTCATGCAACCAGGGCCAACGATGTTGTTTTGTGACAACCAATCAGCCTATCACATTGCTAACAACCCTATTTTTCATGAAAGAACTAAGCACGTAGAGATGGATTGTTATTTCGTTTGAGAAAGAGTCAATTCAAATGAGATCTTGCCTTGCCCCATTACTTCTTCAATGCAACTTGCGAACATCCTTGCCAAGGCTCTCAACGGTGATCGTCTTCGTTTTATTCCAGGCAAGATGGGTGTTCAAGACATTCATATGCCATCTTGAGGGGGAGCATTAGATATTGGGTATCATTGAGTATAATTGACATTCTATTTTGAATACCTTGTAATTTTCCTGTAATATTATGTTTCCTTTTTATTAAGCTTAAACGGTGGAGTAGATTGTGGACCACCTCTTATATATTTGTATCTTTGAACAGCTACGTAAATAAATTCAAATTTCAAAAGAATAATTTTGTCTTCCATGATAACTCTATACCAATTTCAACACTTTCTTTCTTTTAATTTGATCCATGGTTCTTTCTTTCTATTTTAGATCAAATTAGAGGCATGAATGGTTTAATTTTGAATCAAGAAACGTGTACTATGAATTTTTTACGACCAAAAGGTAAGCATGGTTTTGAGTTATGAAAACAAGTTATTTACATAAATAAGACAAGGTTAGAGAAATGATGGAGGAGGGGACAAAAAGCCAGTAAAAAGTATTGCTTTAAGGAATAAGTAAAACCCAAATGGTATATTTGATAACAAATTAATGTAAGATATAGGACTAAAAAAAAGTAGTTGTTCGAAGGAAACAATAGTTTTCAGAAAGAAGAGGGTGTTTGGGATTGTTTTTCAGCTAAAAAGTTCTTTTCACAAAATTCCTTTTTGACTTCTTGGCTTTTTACAAAAGAAATTTTTAAAATTTGTTTGATTTATCTTTTGATTTTTCAAAACCTAAAAACCCTAAACTTACAAAAAGTCACCAATTTATGATTTTTGAAACAATTCATTTTTGTTTTTGCCAAAAAAATTGATCTAAAAAACCTTTTAAAATGTCAAACATCTTTTTTGACTTTTAGATTTTGAAAAACCAAAAGTTCTAAAAGTGATTTTAAAAGGAATCTCAAAAACCTCCAAAATAATAGTTTTCGAGTCTCAACTATGGTTTTGTTTTTTCGAAGGAGGAAACTATATTTTATAAGAGTATACCGTAGGTGTATAAATCGCATATGGTTTCATCTACAAAAATGTTTTTTTATATTCAACTGCCAAACAGTAGACCATTCACGAATGAGTTGGCGAATTAGTTGGTCTATGGTTTTTTTTTGGTTAATTTTGGTTATTGCAATATTTTGTCTATTATTAAATAAAAAGTAATTAAGGCTTTTAGCTAGTTTTTTATTTTTCTCTTTTGTTTAAGGTACGAAATTAAAATTGACACAAGGAAAGAAGCTTTTTATTTAATTTGAACATTTTCTTAAAAATCTCAAAAACTGGCTGCCGAAGACAACCATTAACTATTTATAATATATTTTGACATAATTTTTAATTAAAGAAGTATTCTTGGACCCTAATTTTAACTGCCCGCATCAACTTCACCGGTTTTATTTTCTTCTAAACCAGCGCAATGCATAAAGACTAAGCCATTAAGGTATTCTTCAAGAGATTTTTTGTATTCATTTAAATTTATAGAATAAAATAAAATAATGAGAAACTGTCTCATGATTGCTGAAGTTTAGGGTTTGCATCAGAAGGTCGGTTCCAACCTGTACGGTGCCACACCTTCTTGTTCTCTAACACCACAGATACTTAAAAGTATTTTTTTGTATGCATATTGCAGAGAATATATACAACTTAATGTTACATTGCTGAATAACTCTATCCTTTTATTCCTATCTCTATATGTAGATATATTACTAAATAATTAAAGCATTTTATCAATTCAATGCACAAGTAATATTTTACACAAAATATACGAAATGCTTGTAAGGATAATAAAAGGTTGTTTCCTTTTGTTTTTTGTTTTTTTTTTTTTTTTTTTTTTTTTTTTTTTTTTTTGTTTTTTAAAGTTTGTAACGCTACATGAACTCAGGGCAACGGGGGAGACAAATGTCTCCGCTAAAGACCGTAAATGTCACCACTATTGGTTTTAGTGGTGACATATTGTTGTTAAAAGATTGGAGCATATGGTTGTCTTTATTATCATCGCCACTAAAGACTGTCGCGATTAATGTGTTAGTCGTCGCTATTCATGTTGCCGCTATTAGTAATGTTTTCATTACCGCTTTATATAGCTACTATTTCTTGCAGTGACACTACCAGAAAAAGAGGTATCAAATACCGAATCAGCAATGAACTTATTCCCTCACTAATTTAGCGACAGATCACCGAGAGACCAACCACCGTTATATAGCCCACTGAGTTTCATTGATTGAACAACAAATCTAAAAACACCATTTTTTGTTGATAGGTCGATTATTTTTTAATTTTAGCGTGGGTTTTCCTACACAGTAACGTTGTACATCCTTCTCTTCAAACGACTGATCGTTTCCACCCTAAAATTGGAGATTTCCCCTCGCTAATTATGTATCCATTGATTAGCTAGTGACGGAGGAATTATCAGTGACTTTATTCCATCGGTGATCTGTCGGTGTTGTTTATTAGTAATGAATTTCGGAAAGATTTATCTAACGCTAATACTTCCATCTCAAGTAGTGGTTACCGGTTAGGTAATGATGTTTGTGCGATAAGTATTATTTTATACATAAGGTCTAACTTTTTTTTTTCTGATATTGAATAAAACAAGTTAATGAGACTAAAGGATCATCTCAAACTCACATTCTAATAAACATTTTTTATCGGTTCTAAAAGTATTCAACAATTTTCAAATGATATAAGTATGTGGAAAAAAATAAGGACAACTATGTAATGGGTGTTAGGTTATAGAGCATGAAACACAAACAATTATGTGAAAAAAAAAAAAGACACCACAATAAATGTTGTTCACATGGTCGTGGTAATTGTTTTGCGTTGTACACATGGTCATGGTAACTGTGCTGCCTTTCACAGGTGAACTAAAGAAATTTCATTAATATCGGAACATTATGATTTACAAAATAGAACAAAATCTATATATAATGAAAAACAAGCCTATTCCTGCATACAAGTTGTAGGGACGGTTTTAACTAATTTGGTCCTCTAAACAAACCAAAAATATAAGGTTTTTTTGTCCTTACTATAATTTAATGTTATAAACTTTCCTCCTTTAATCGTAATCGGTTAACCCTAATAGAATAAATAGCGTTACAGTTGAGGATTTGAACAACAGAGAAATGAGAAGGAAGAATAAAAGATAAATGTCGTTTCAATTTTTAAGAATTAAGATCGTTGTATTCCTGTCTCCTACCACATGCGTTTCGCTCTGTGTCGCTCAGTGTGATTGTCGATTGGAATTGTGGATTGTGGATTGTGGCTTAAGTTGAATTAGAATTAAAATGTACGAACAAGTTAAATGATTTGTTGGCTGGTTGGAGTTTTTCGTGGAGATGTACGCTTAGGGGTGATGTTGAGTCTCAACAGTTAAATGATTTGTTGCTTGTTCTCTCGGATGTTCACCTCTATTCCTCTCCTCATAAATGGGAATGGGCTCTGGATGCATCGGGCTTGTTTTCAGTGAGGTCGACTAGAAGAAGAATTGATAATGAGAGGTTACCTTCGGGTTTAAGGCCGACTAGGTGGAATCGGTTTCTCCAAAAAAAAAAAATCTTTTAGCGTATTTTGCTAGACAGAATTTATGTTAGATTGAAGTTGGTGGAGAGGGGAGTTGATTTGGACTCCGTCCTTTGTCCGACGTGTCTTACTGCTCAAGAGAATGTCAATCATATTTTTCTTCATTGCGAGGTTGCCAACTAGTTATGGAGACGTATTGCCTTATGGGTTGAAGTGGATATTCCTTCATTTCCTTCTCTGGGGAAATGATAGAGTGGGTGGATTTTAGACCGGTTGCGAGATTGGAACAAATGATTATTGATTCTATTTTTGTGGTCAATATTTGGGAGTTATGAACCTATTGGAATGGCTTAATGTTTTCTCATCCTAAGCCAAAAAAAAAATGATATATTGTTTGATTCTATTGTAGAAACTTTGTTTCCTTGGTTTACATTTCAAAACTCTAAGGCTAGATTACTTGAGTTTCGTGGTTATAAAACTCAATCTTGTTTTAATTTGTTTTTGTTGCTAACTTCTTGTTAGTTCTTTTCGTTTTGTGTTTTTTATATATTCTTCTGCTGTTCAAAAAAAAAATGTACGAACAAGTCTTGCACTAGTTTGAACAATAAACTTTTGTTTTATGATAATGAGTACTATGAAATAGGAGCACACCCACATGTTTTATTTTGGTTCAACCGGTGCTTGGTGTTGGTTCGTGTCGGAGAGTTCTCGTTGAGTCCCCAAATATTTAGAGCTGGGGTTTTGCTTATTACACTTCCGTTTGGCGGTGTTTTAATTCTAGTTTTTCGCCTAAGTTTACATGTTTTTATCGTCATCTTTTTGTAACCGACCAGTTTGCCGCTGTTCTTCTTTTTCATTTTATTTTTGGAAGTAATTTCGATTTACTCTTTATGACTAGCTTCATATTTTTCTCATATAGAAAATTAAATTCCTTTACCCGAAATTTAAACCACATGCATCGTTTAAGGTATTCTTAACAATATACTAGTCATTTTTAATAATCCAATACAACAAGCTAAAATCCTTTGTAATTCGAAATTGTAGGAAAATCACGGAATTTGAATTTACAAAAATAGGATCAATAAGAATTTAATCAACCAAATAAATTATTTTACTTTATCAAACAAGACTTTGAAGGTTTTGAGGATTGCATTCAATTCTCTATTCAATTTTCGAGCAGCTTCATATGCTTTTATTCCCTTGGAATTTAAAGTCTTCATTCCCTCGTAAGTAATTATCTTGGTCAAATCCAATAGAATTTATATTTAATAGACTTCAATAATCCTCTTATTTGGTTTATATATGTTTGTATGTTGTCTCAAATTTAATATTATTCTCACTCTTTTTTTTCCTTTTTTTAAACGGCGAAAAAATAGATATACGAAACCAAACAATTGGTTAGAGGCAATGGCCTTTCAAAAGCCTTGGAGATGGCTTTTAAGTTTCAACCTTTAGAATGTGATTTTCTTAGGTCCGAATTGGAACCTATAGTCCTATATAGATAGAATTCCACTTTGTAACGTATTTAAATATGTTTTACATTAAAAATGTACTTTCAAAATATTTCAGGACAACTTTGCAGAACGTAAGTGTGTTATACCTTATCCAGAGTCGAGTTGATATACTTTCAAACTCATTTCCGAAATGTTTGGAATTTTTAAAAATGCAACTGTTTTATCATCGGGAGTTTATTATCTTACAAGTTATTTAGTTTTAAATCAAATCATTATAACGTGTTCAAAAATAAATGAGTTTGAAATAAGTGATATGTTTGAAAAATTGGTAACCCGATAAAAGAAAAGTTTATAAAATATTTCAAAAATGTGCCTCTATATAAAACTTGTGTCTTCGGTTCGAACTCGACTCTAAATATTGGTGGGGTTAAAACTTTAATTTATAATATTTCTTATGATTTGGGTTTATTAGAAAAAGATAAAGATTGTTCTTCAAAACAAATATCAAAATTTTAACAAAGTTCTTCAAAATTTAGTTGATGTTTATTTAAAATAATATGGTTCAACAAATATTTATCACATCATGCAAAATTTGGGAGCATCTGGATCGGGTTCTCATGATAATAGCTAAACAATTTGACTCTATAATACCTTAAGAAATAAAAATACTAAATAAGCTCGGTTTAACATCCCTAGTAGCGAGCTCAAAAGGTCGATTGGATCTAACTTTTTGGCACATATAAATACAAAAGAGTGTGAGAATTTTGTATATTTTGGGTTGGTAGAAAGATAACGAAACCCAATTTTCGATTCTAGCCACTATAGATCGTGTTGTACTAACCGTCCAAGCTTTTACGGTAGCTTCAGAATTCGTTTTTTTTTTTTTTTTTTTTTTTTTTTTTTTTTTTTGCTAATTGTGGCGTTATATCACCTAGAAGAACATGACTCGCCCCCTTGTTGGTGGTAGTCAATTTAACACAACCCCATGAAGAGAGTTGTTAGATTCAAGCTACTCTTCACACTCCCTACCCCAGTAAGGTGGGACGTCTCCAATCCTAAATTCATGTTCCATGAAGATTAAAATTAGAAATACTATACGAATATATATATATATATATATATATATATATATATATATATATATATATATATAATATTAAAGGGTGTATTATGTAAATATAAGTCCTATTTATATGTGTATGTATTGCAAGGATTATGTGAATAATGCAAGATACAATTTACCAAGTTTAACGTGGTATCAGAGCAGGAAAGAAAAAAACCCTAGTTTCAAACTGTCGCCACTTCTAATCTTTGTCAATTCATAATCATCAGCCCCTTCCTTTTCTGATTTCTTCATCTAAATCGATAGTAACAATCGACCTCCATGGTATCACCACTCGTCGCCTTTTCTTCTATTGAGAAAACTACACATAACTCCCATAAATTCGAGTTTTCATTGTCTCCTAAAACTATGGATACTGGAAGTAGGGATGAGCATAAGCAGGTACCCGCCTCATTTGGCGAGAACCGGAACCGGAACCGGTGGTTCCTAAAAATTTAAAACCAGATGTAATATCCCGACTCCCAAGTATAAATTTATATATTTATTTATGAGTTGATTGAGCAACTCGACGAGTTGGATACCCCAACTTGCCGAGTAGAGACGGATCTGGCCATGTGGATTTTATGACCAAGTCGACGAGTTGGCACTATGAAAGGAAACCCTAATTCCTCGGGGTTGGGTCCTATTTAAAGGACCTTAATCCCTCATTTCCGCCTCACCGGCCACCTTACTCCCATGTGTGAAATCCTAATCGTCTAGAGTGAAATGTGAGAGAGAGAGAGAGAGAGAGAGAATAGCTAAGTTGAGCATTCTAGTGTACTTTTGGAAGAGAAGAGTATCAATGCTTGGAAACGAGAAGGCACTGTTAGATCTGGTATTATTTCATCTATAACTTCTGTTGAAGGTAAAAAAAAGTCTCCGCATTGCTCATTATATTGATTAGATCTCATTTTTATAGAGTTTTAGGGCTTTTTCCATCTTTCCTTGAGACTTTGAGTGTGTTGAGCTTACCAAAAGATTGATACTTCAGATCTGGACCTTGTGACGTCCCTAGAGTCCAAAGGTCCCAACTTTATCCAACTATAGAAGAGATTTTATGCTTAAAACCCTAAATAGAACTTGTTTTGGCATTTCAAGCACTAAGTGTCATGCATGGACGTAAAGCGTGTAGCTTTACATGGTATCTCAGCCTTGGGTGGCTAGATCTAGAGTTTGGGGTTGTAAATCTGCCTTAAAACGCTTGATGAGAAAAGAGTCTGAAAGGACTCAACGAGTCGGTTAGGGTTTTCCCCGATGAGTCGGGACATGAGTAACTCGATGAGTTGGTGAGACAACTCGACGAGTTAAGTGGGATTTTTGCAACAATGCTGAAGGAACGAGGGGACTCGACGAGTCACATAGATACACTCGAAAAGTCGGGTCAACATGGAGTGTTGACTCGAGTGTTGACTTCTGTTGATTTTAGGGTTTGGTCAAGACAACAATTATGGGGACCATGGAGGGGTAAAATGGTCTTTTACCCATCCCAAGAGTTAGAGATAGAAAATAGCATTTGGTTTATTTAGAGTTGTGATTGGAGTGTTAATTAGAGATAATTATCATATGTGTTAGGCGAAGACTAGATCGGTGATTCGTGTATGAGATTTATTTGCTTGCTTACGAGGTGTGTCTTCTCACTATACTTAACTAGAGTGCTAATCTTTGTGAGGCTGGAGGGTCTTTGTAACGTCCGTGTTTCTAGGCTAAGCACTAATGATGATGTAATAGTCTAGGCCAACCTTTGTAACTTATTTTGAAATAATAAAGATGTATTATTTGATTATTATGTGTTTATTGCTTAATTATTATAATTTAATGAATTAAGGATAAAAATAACCATAGAAAATAAATGTTAGATTAACCCGATACCTATGAAGAAAGTTGTAATGGTTGAAACAAGGATTCCGAAGATATAAAGAATACCGAAATCCGAGTTATAACGAAGACGTTATGACTTGTCGAAGTTTCGCGATAGAACCAGCACGACGTTGTATGACATAAAAAGTGAATTTACGATTTTAGCCTTAGCAATGTAAATAAAATTCGTAGTATTCTTTTAACCGAGAGCGTGCATAAAAAGAATGTCCAAATCTGACTTCATATGAGGAAGTTATGAATTTTCTAAGATTTAGCATAGCAGTATGCAGTCTGAAACTCAAATTTTAGATCGAGTGATTTTTAGCTCAAACAACCTAAACGAGAATCAAATATCTTGTTGATAGTAGCTAAACGGTAATAAGACATACGAAAATGGACGTCGGATGAAAAAGTTATGAATTGTTAACGGTCTTTTCCTATCCCAACCTGTTAAAAATAAAGTCAAAATTAGCTGACATAGTCTAAACGAAAGTTATAGAGCACGGTCATACCTACGTGTGGATATAAAGAACGTCAAAAACAGAGCTTGTATGCAAAAGTTACGAATTTTTGAAGATTGAATATTCTGATTACGCCCAGCGTACTCGTGTAAGGGTTCCGACGTCTGTCACTCTCTCTACTCCTTCGCATGTGATCCACGTATCTTAGCCTTGATGCCCCCGAGCAGATCCACTTCGTACGCCCAGCGTACGAAGTTACGATCAACAAAGACTTATGCGAGGCAGAACGCCCCACGTACTAAGGTGCTTCGGTCTCCTATAAATAGGAACCGAAGCCGGCCGAATTTAGGTTACATTATTCATTCCTTTCACCCCTCTACTTTCCTTTTAGATACTCTAAATACCCCTAACCCCAATATGTCATCATAGCATCATAAGCAAGTCCCGGAGAGCCGGAAGATCCCGAGAAAAATAGTTTTCGCGCCGAAATTCTGTCCGTGTGAAGCCCGGTTTTGAGAAATTATCTCGGTTTCATCGAAGAATATTGCTTTAAGAAACGAAGTGCTACCCAATTTTTATTAAAACAAGTGTGTGTGTGTGTGTAGTTACTTTAATCTTACACATAGATATGAAGTATTTTCTACAAAATACGTCATATGTGTATATTTATTGTTTGTTTATTTAAGATGGATGTTGAATGAATGTTTTATACAGTTTTTAAAATGATTTAAACTTTATATGTATTTTTATCTATAAATATGTTGGATATAACATGGGTAGATGAAATAGTTGTGTGTTAAAATGATGTTGTTGTTGTTGTTGTTGCCTCAATGTTGTTGTTGTTGTTGTTGCTGTTGTTGTTGTTGTTGTTGTTCTAGTCATCTAGCGTAGTATAGATGACGACCACAGACCTTTCTAGACAGTTCAGTGGAACACTAGAGGCTCGCAACCTGTAGATGTTGGTGAACTATATGTTCGTTGGTGTACTCCATCCCCCTCATGGTTGCCTTAAGGACATGTATGGCTGAGGAATCCCCTTAGCAGTAGTGTCCAGCCCGATGATGATCCTTAGGCTAGGTCCCTTATCATAGGTGTTTAGGGACGTAAAGTGAGGATAACGGGAATGGGTAATCAAGGTTATTGTTGGTTGAAGAAATTAATAAATTTATTGTTGGTCAATGAAATTAATAAATTTATTATTATTTGCGGGTTGAAAACCCTATATGCTCACCAGGCTCCCAAGTCTGACCCACTTAACTTTTTATATTACATGTAGTGGACCCAGAGCAAAGTTTTGATGATGAAGAGAGATTTTTGGATTATAAGATAGTAGTTGTAAATAATTTTTGTAAGGCTTATGATGTACTTTTTATGCTTTTGGTCTGTATCAGAACATGGCATCCCGAGGTTTTGATATATAATGAAAATACATATTTTATCATGTTTTGTTTTGGGGACAAATTTCGCAACATCTTTTATAAGATTACTCTAATTTTAATCGGTCTTTTCTGGCCGAGAAATTTGGGGATGTCAAAGTTGGTATCAGAGCATTAGTTTAAGTGAACTAGGAATTTGTAGAATTTCTAGACTTAAACTTAGAATGCTAAGTGATGATTGTGAGATGAGTGTCTACCATATTTTAGACACGAGCACACATATATTTTAGGAAAGATGCCTAAAATGCTTTTATGTGCTAAATGCTATATGTTTGTCATATATGACATTATTTGTTCGGATCTATGGTCTGTTGCCGACCGAATCTGGAAACCGTATGTGTTGAGGATTCTAAGCGTACGAATACGATATTAGAACTAGCATGTAATGTTTCAAAGTTATAAAGATCTAAATTCACCTTATGTGGTGTATAGATTATAATTACAAGAACTCGAAGTGGAGCTGGAAATGTAAACAGAAATCAGCAAACTCAACCCCAAGTGATGGAACAGGTGCCTATAACTGAAGCTGCACCAGAACCAATCACAATGAATGGAGTGCGAGCCACGATGGCTGAATAAAGAGAGGAAATGAGACAATTGTTGCTGAACAACAGGAGTGAACCTCCAATGCCTGTTGAACAACCGGAATTAAATGACGGTCAGTCGAAGGAGGGAAATTACAGTAGATCTATTGGTCAGACTGAACCGCTTGTGGATAGGAGGAATAATCAAGAGGAAGAAGTCGAGAAAAAATGGATGCAAGTACAAAGATTTTATGACTTGCAATCCATCAACCTTTACTGGAAAGGAAGATCCTATCGAAGTAATGGATTGGATCTCGGAGATGGAATTAGCGTTTATGACATGTGGTTGTGAAGGTAAGTTACAAACCATATTTGCAGTGCGTCGGTTAAGAGGTGGCATTGTTCGTTGGTGGAACACTCTGGGGAAGACCCTAAACCCTAATGTGCCACTGCAACTGACTTGGGCAAAGTTCTTGGTGCACTTCAAGTGCAAGTACTGCTCGGCCCAAAATCTGCTTGAGCTAGAGAACCAATTTCTGACACTGAAGAAGGGAAGCATGTCTATTGATGAATACACTAATAACTTCACAGACAAAATGGAGTTTGCTTTGTGTATTGTCCCAGATGAGCTGACAAAAATTGATAGGTACGCAAAGGGACTTCTATGGGAGTATGCGATGCCAGTATGTCAGGCACTTACTTTGGAGGCAGTTATCTAGGTTGCCAAGTCTGTTGAAGATATGATTAAGGGGAGAGCCGCCAGCAAGGTTGAATTTGGGGAGAAGAGAAAGTTTGAAGGAACTTCAGGTTCCAACAAGAAGGGAAAGTTCTCGAAGTCTGGTTCGAGGAAATTTGGAGGAGGAATCAAAACGAAATGGTGTGAGAAGTGAAAGAACAAGCACTCTGGGAAATGTGACGGAGAGGTCACATGTTATAAATGTGGAAAGCATGGGCATTATGCCAATGAATGCACCTTCATTAAGAAATCTATTATGGGTGCAACGAAGAAGGACACATTTTTAAGGATTTCCCGAAGAAGAAAGAGGTAGCAAAACCCAATCTCCGACTAAAGCCAAAATCCAGAGCTTTCCAGATGACATTGGAAGCCGCAAAGGATTTCGTGGATGTCGCTTCAGGTAACTTTCTTGTAAATGGATTGCCTGCCAATTTGTTGTTTGATTCCGGAGTGAATTACTCCTTTATATCACATAAATTTGGTGAAAGACTAGCATTGCCTATAGAAAAGTTAGATGATGCCCTAATTGTAGAAGTTGCTAGTGGAAAGTCCATACATGTTAATGATTGTATTAAGAAAATTGTCATCGACTTAAACAAAAACGAAATCCACGAGGAGCTATTACCCATCGAGTTAAATGGTTTCGACATCGTTCTGGGGATGGATTAGCTTAGCGCCAATGATGCCAAAATACTATGCAAAAAAAAAAAGATAGTAAGGGTAAACTCACCTGGAAAAGAGTCATTTATGTTGTATGGAGACAAATGCAGAGTAAATTTTGGAATCGTTTCCCTGATGAAAGCCAGAAAATGTTTGTCTAAAGGATGTACATCATACTTGGCGTTCGTGATCGATTTCAAGAAGGAAAAGAAGGAAACGCACAACATACCATTAGTGTGTGACTATCCGTAAGTCTTTCCTGAAAATCTTCCTGGATTGCCCCCTGATTGACAAATGGAGTTTAGAATTGACTTGTTACAAGGAACAACAACGATAGCAAAATCCCCATATCGATTAGCACCGACAGAGATGAAGGAGCTTATGACACAACTTCAGGAGTTATTGGACAAATGTTTCATTAGACCTAATTCATCACCCTGGGGAGCTCCGATGTTATTTGTGAATAAGAAAGATGGGAGCATGAGAATGTGCATAGATTACAAAGAGTTGAATAAGGCAACAATAAAAACTAGTACCCATTGCCTAAGATTGATGACATGTTCGATCAATTGCAAGGTTCGAGTTATTTCTCGAAGATTGATCTTAGGTCAGGATATCATCAACTAAAGGTAAAAGAGGAGGATATTGAGAAGACTGCATTCAAAACAAGATATGGACACTACGAGTTTTTGGTTATGTCATTTGGACTAGCCAATGATCCAGCAGCCTTCATGGATTTAATGAATAGGGTTTGTAAACCATTCCTAGATAAATCTGTGATAGTGTTCACAGATAACATTCTGATTTACTCGAAAAGCTAGGAGGAGCATGTCAAACACTTGCTAGAAGTGTTAGAGGTATTAAAGAAGGAGAACTGTATGCAAAGTTCTCCAAATGTGATTTTTGGATTCAAGAAGTCCAATTTTTGGGTCATGTGGTTAACCAAGAAGGGATTATGGTTGACCCAGCTAAGATTGAAGTTATAATAAAGTGGGAACAACCAAAGAGTCCCACGGAGATCCGAAGCTTGTTAGGATTAGTTGGATATTATCGAAGATTTATCCAAGGCTTTTCTTCGATGGCTGCTTCATTGGTAGCTTTGATCCACAAGGGAGCTACTTATGCTTGGAGTGAGAAGCATAAGGAAGTATTCGAGAAGCTAAAGAAGAAATTATGTGAAGCACCGATTCTTTCTCTACCCGATGGAGTTGAAGGCTTCGCAGTGTATAGCGATGCATCGGGAGTCGGGTTGGATGTGTTCTAACTCAAAGAGAAAAGATGATAGCATATGCATCTCGACAATTAAAAGAACATGAAAAGAACTACCCCACTCATGATCTGGAGTTGGCAGTGGTAGTATTTACCCTAAAGATATGGAGGCATTCTCTTTATGGCACAAAGTTAAAACGTTTCACTGATCATAAGAGTCTTCAGTACCTCTTTAATCATAAGGAATTGAACATGATACAATGACACTAGCTAGATTTACTCAAGGATTACAACCATGAGATACTTTACCACCCTGGTAAAGCAAATGCTGTCGCTGATACTCTCAGTCGGAAGGTAAACCTTGAAAAGAAAAGGCCAAGAGCGTTAAAGATTGAAGTTGTCTCGACAGTTGTGGAAAGCATAAAGAAAGCTCAGGAGGAAGCTTCAGAGAAAATGACGGAAAAGAAGAACGTTTGGGCAAAACGTTAGTGTTCGGTACAAACAACCAAGGGTTGAATGTATTCCAATACAGAATTTAGGTACCTAAGACGGGAGGATTAACAAATCTTCTGATGGAAGAAGCTCATAAGACCATGTACTCAGTTCATCCCGGCAGCACGAAATGTATGGGGATCTCAAACTATACTACAAGTGGCCAAAGATGAAGCTTGATGTTACAAAGTATGTGGCCGATTGTGTGACATGTGTGAGGGTTAAGGAACAACAACATAAACTATATGGGAGTTTAGAACCTTTGCATGTACCCATGGGTAAATGGGAAGACATCACCATGGACTTTGTGACTGAACTGCCCAGAACAAAAAGCGGTCACGACATGATTTGGGTTGTCGTTGATCGATTCACAAAAATTGCACATTTCATTGCACATTACATGAAAGAGATAGTGATAGCTCATGGTGTTCCCCTAACGATTCTGTCAGATCGTGATATTCGTTTCACATCAAGGTTTTGGAGAAGTCTATAAGAGGAATTTGGTACAAAGTTGTGCTTAAGTACAACGTACCATTCGCAAACCGATACTCAGAGCGAACGAACAATTCAAACATTGGAGGATATGCTGAGAGCATGTACCCTAGAATTCCAAGGTAATTGGGATGAACATTTACCTCTAGTAGAATTTTTCTACAATAATAGTTTTCTCTCGAGCAATAAGATGGCACCTTATCAAGCCTTGTATGGAGAAAAATGTTGAACGTTGTCGTGTTGGCTTGAAGCTGGAGAAAAGCAGTTTCTGGGACCTGAGATAGTCCATCAGACTGCTGAAAAGTTGAAAGTGATTAAGGAAAGGATGTTAGCAGCTTAGGATAGCCAAAAGAGCTACGTTGATAAGAAAATACAACCGATAACATTCGAAGTTGGAGATTCGGTTTTACTTAAAGTCTCGTCGGGGAAGGGACTTATAAGATTTGGTAAACGGGGAAAGTAAAGTCCAATGTTTATTGGACCGTTTAAAGTTCTTCAGAGGATTGGGAACCAAGCTTGCAAGCTAGAACTACCAGAAGAACTAGATGGTATTCATAACACCTTCCATGTGTGTTATTTGAAGAAGTTCACGGGAGAAGTTCCTGACATAATTCCAATTTCTGAATTAAGGTTGGATGAAAGCAAGAGGTTAATCGAAGAACCAAAGGCAATCGTTGACCATAAGACTACGAAGTTGCGATGCAAGATGATCGAATTAGTGCTTGTGCGATGGAAACATCCAAATGGGCCTAATCTCATCTAGGAAACGGAGAGTGACATGATGAGTTGCTACCCGTATTTGTTTGCTGATGTGTGATTCCGAGGACGGAATCATCCTAACGAGGAGAGAATTGTAACGCCCATGTTTCTAGACTAGGCACTAATGATGATGTAATAGTCTAGGCCAACATTTGTAACTTATTTTGAAATAATAAAGATGTATTATTTGATTATAACGTGTTTATTGCTTAATTATTATGATTTAATGAATTAAATATAAAAATAAACGTTAGATAAACCCAATATCTATGAAGAACGTTGTATTGGTTGAAACAATGATTCCGGAGATATAAAGAATACTAAAATTTGAGTTATAACGAAGAAGTTATGACTTGTCGAAGTTTCGCGACAGAACCGGTACGACGTTGTATGACATAAAAAGTGAATTTACGATAAAGTGTTTTTTAGCCTTAGCAATCTAAATGAAAGTCTTAGTGTTCATTAAACCGAGAGTGTGCATAAAAAGAATGTCCAAATCTGATATCATATGAGGAAGTTATGAATTTTCTAAGATTTAACATAGCAATATGCAGCCCGAAACTCGAATTTTAGATCGAGTGATTTTTAGCCGAAACAACCTAAATGAGAATCAAAGATCTTGTTGATAGTAGTTCAACGGTAATAAGACAGACGAAAACGGACGTCGGATGAAGAAGTTATGAGTTTTTAACGGACTTTTCCTGTCTCGGCCTGTTAAAAATATAACTTTAAAAATAAATTTAAAATTAACCGACAGAGTCTAAACGAAAGTTGTAGAGCACGGTCATACCTACGCATGGATATAAAGAACGTCAAAAACGGAGTTCGTATACAAAAGTTACGAATTTTTTAAGTTTGACAAACTTATCAAAAACAATCGTGTGACAAACTTATCAAAAACAATCGTGGCTCTCAGCTTACGCGAAGCAAAATGCCCGGAATTCCTGAAATTCCAAATATGCAACCAAGACGAGTAACAAATGCCCTCTAAACTATGTTGGACAACTCCATTAAGACAAGATCAGTAATTTGGACAACTCCATTGGACAACCAGTATAACCAATCCACACAAGAAACAATATGAGCTGACATGAGACCCCACCATCTAAAAATCTACAACAAAATCCTTTTTGTCAAAGAGCAAGAAAATAACAGGTGAGTAGAACTCTCTACCCCAACATCATAGATAGGGAAAAACACCGAGGGGACATCCAAATCATGATTCTCTAGATTAGCTCTAATCAGGAGCTTATCTAAAGACAGTCACTACACCAATATGTTAACCTTTATAGGAACAGTCCTAATCCACCAAGCATGATGACAAAATGACAAAATAACTGAATCAAGCATGTGGCAAAACCCTTCCCACTTATAGGCTCTCGGCCCCTCCTCTTGGGATCCTTCGCAAAGGCTCCAAAAGAGAACCATGCATTATCTTATCTTTGACCAAACTTTAATTATCCAATTACCAGTTAAAAAGTCTCAAATTTTTGACCTTTTAAGGACACCCCACCTACCTAAGAATCCTCCCAAAAAAAGTAGAAGACCCATCACCAGTCTTCTTATTACAAAACTGCAGAATATCAACCCTCTTATGCTTAAGCTGATCGACAGCTTTAAGAATATCAAGCCAATTCGCAAGTACATAGCAATCAATATAACCATTATCCCAGTGAATAGCCTTAACAACTCTAACCCGATGTCCTTGGGGTTTTGTAAAAATGCCCATTTAAAGAGAAAGGCACAATTTAGAGCACAAAGGCTACTAACACCTAGCCCACCATTTTTTTTTTTTTTTGAGACGACATTTCTCCGATTGCAAATGTTTTAAATAAAAATGGTGGATTTTGTTTTAAATGACGAACTGTATTAATTTTCTATTCTTAATCTATAATAAAAATTTATACTCCACTTGGGTATAAACTAGTATAAATAGAAACTGGAAAATATAATTATAAATAAACAATAATTTAAAAAAAAAAAAAAAAAAAGTTCATGTCACTATAATAATGCACAGAAACATCAACATGAATAATGAAAAAAAAAAAGTTCATGTCGCTATAATAATGCACAGAAACATCAACATGAATAATGATACGACATTTTTTCAGTTTCTAGCCGGTAATTGCAGCAATTATGATAGGCCCTATGAAAAAAAAAAAAAAAAAAAAACTATATTTCTATAAACAGTAAAAAGAATGAAAGTAAGTCTCTATTATACATATTTAATTCTTAAAAAATAGCGAGAACATTAATATATTGAAAGAATGAATTGATACATTAAATTCATTGTAGTTCATCAACATTAACTTCATATTGTTCCCCAGTTGATAGGATTTTGACACCAACCATTCCCTTTTCCCACTCAGCACTTCCCACAAGTATCAATCTGCGTGCATTTATTCTTGTTGCCCGTTTGAACACCCTAACACACACACACATACATATTAAGAGCTTAATCTATTAAATGATACAAATAGATACAAAAAAAATCACAAGTAAAGTGCTTATTCTTACCATTTAAGCGGTTTGTTTTCCAACACCAAATCCACACGCTGACCCTTTCCCCTAAGAACAGTAGCAACCATAGCAGCCGCACCTTGAAGATTAGGATCCAACGAACAAACAATGTTCTCAATTTCAAGTGGGAGTTCTGGCAACAGTCCTCTCTCCTTCAACAGCTATAATAATAATAATAGTTTATTCAAAGTTTTTTTTTTTAAAAAAAAAAACTTGTTAACATAATGAAATGTTGAAGTAACTACTGACTTCAATAATGACAGCATCACCAAAACCAAAGCCACAAGCAGGAAGATCATCACCCCCAAAAGTAGAAAGCAAACGATCATAACGCCCACCACCACATATCGCTCGAAGCTTACCTTCTCTATCAAATCCCTGAAAATTACCATATTACCCTTTGCATTCCAATCCAACAAACAATTTTCATACTATTCATCAATCATAACCAGATTGAGAGAGAAAACATATCTGACCTCGAATACAATTCCAGTATAGTAAGCTAGACCCCGAACAACAGAAGCATCAAACTGAATCCATTCTGAATAACCAAACTTTTCAGCAAGTGAGAATAGTTGTTTCAGCTCACTCACTGCTTCCCCTGTGCCTCCAAGTTTCTCTGTCAACAACATATGTATCTCTCACTTTTCAACCTTTTTTTTATTTTTCTTTTCATGCTAATAAATAAATATTAAATAACAATACACCTTCCAACTCTGTCAAGGACTTTATGGTAAGAACTTGAAGTAGATCCTCAATCGCATCTTTTGATAACTCAACCAACTCCAACTCTTTCTTGATCTCCTCCATTGGTATTTTCCCCATCTTTTTTTTCAGTACAAATCATTGTTATTTATTCATAAGCATTCCAACATCACTGGTAGATTTTATTTTATTAACTGGAAAAAAAAAAAAAAAGTGTTGCATTTAGATTTTGACATAGGCATATGACTAACCTTATCTATAATGATGCAAGCTTTGGCAAATAAAGATTCTGGAACCGAATAGAAACTCAGCACTTCCTGTAGAACCTGCACATGTTTTACTAAAAAGGTGAAACTTTACTAAAATAAATTTCTCTATAAAATCTTTTGCATTATATATACTCAGTATTCAGACCTTTCTGCTAGATATCTTGAAGCCAACATCTTTTGGAGTTATCCCAATCCGTTTGAAAAATGTAACAATAGATGAGATAAGCTCAGCTTCTCCCTATTACAAGGAAAACAACAAACAGATGATCTTATTAGACATCAAAATTGAAAGATGGATATGAACATTCAAATGAAACCTAAAATACCATTTGAGGTTAATGATTATGAAGAACATACAGTTACATCAGGGACACCAATTATATCCATGTTCCATTGGTAGTGTTCACGACGCCTTCCCCTAGTCATTCTCTCATAACGCCAACATTGTCCAACAGCAAACCACTTTATTGGGAGGGCTACAGATTTTCTATACATAAAATAACAATAAATAACTACACACATGTCTTATATTGTTTAAAATTTAAACCATGAAACACTCTAAACAGATTGAAATTCTCCACAACAATAGTGGTATAGTACCCTTTTTGTATCACAAGCCTTGCTAGAGAAGGAGTAAGCTCAGGCCTCAATGCGACTCTGCGATTTCCTCGATCTTCAAAACAGTAAAGCTGCATCACAAAAGTTGAGGGAGATCATCCTTCATCCATCAACATTCAACACAATTACACAAATCAATCTTTTTTAGGTTTTACTTGTAAATTATAATAATACACTTGACTTGCTCCTAATCTTTATGTCATTTCAAATTTCTATCATTACATTCCTATTGTAAAGATTTCATCTCTTGTGAAAATTAGAAAAGTAATATGTTAAACCAGAGGTAACTGCAACAAGAATGAAAGAATTACCAAACCTGGTCCCTTATTTCCTCCCCTGCTTTTCGTATATACAGAGCTTCTGATTCTAGTACTGGATAGTCAACTTCTTCAAATCCGAACAATTGTGAAACCTAATATTCAACAGCCAGTTAGCATACTCGATAGTTCCCATTCTAAAAGATATGAATACATGTACAGAGACATATGCCGAGCAGATGCAAAACGAGGGATAGTAATAGGTTTGAATTAGATACTATATCATCAATAAGTTCAAACAAATATCCCAAACCCTTCTTTACCTTTACCAAAATAATCTACTCGAGCATCAACTAAACAATGTCAGATGAAAAACAGAAATACGTGTATTGAATAAAAACCTCTTTGAAGTTCTGGAAAAGCCAATTGCGGAGGCGCATTTCCTCTGGAGGGAAATCTCTGGTGCCTTTGGGCGGGTTAACGTCTACTTTTTGGGAGTAATCGACGACCTGATGTGGTGGGGAGGAGATTGAACCGGATCGACCGGCACGCGTGGTTTCATTGACATTAGAATTGTTGGCAGACAAAGGGGTAGCAGTGGCTAATGGGGAGGTGGAGAAGGAATGGTGTTTGTTATGAGCGAAGCGAACAGGGAGGCGGCTGAGAGGGGGAGAGTGGAGGGAGAATTGGTGGCAGATGAGGGGGGTAGGGCGGAGTGTGGTGGCGAATAGGATGAGGCGGGGGTGGAGGATAAGGAGAGATGGAGTTGCAGCAGCCATCGCGCAACGGCAAATAGGCAATGGCTTCTTCTCAGTCCAAGGCAATGACTGAATGACTTCTTCCCGAATAACATAAAGTGAAAACTGCAAATTTGGTCCTCTGTTTGGAAGCAAAATGAGGTTTAACAACTAAGGTTCTGTTTGTTTTTTTTAAAAAATCTCTTCAAACCACTTATTGCTGCGCGGCGCAGCACTTTCCCTCTCGTAGTAGTTTGTTTTTTGGAAGACTTCAGACTACAAAACCTCTGCGCTTGTGCTGCGTGGCGCAGCACTTGACTTGCCTCTTCTAACCTCTTCAGCTTTCATTTTTTCTAAGTGTTTTTTTAAGAATTTTTGTATAACTTTTTTTTTAATTTTTTTTTTTTTTTTAACTTTGATTTTCTTAAATTTTTATTTACGGATGTGATACAATTTATTTTTATAATTTCCACGATTTTTTTAATTTGTTTTTTTTTTTTACCGTTATATTTTCAATTTCAGTTATATTTTTTTTAATGTGTGTAATTTTTTACGAACTTTGTAGACAACGTTTGCAATACTTTCTTAAATTTTTTATTATTTTCTTTTTTAATGCTTTTTTTAAATTAGTTTTTTTTTTTCTAGAATAAAACTATTAGCTTGTTTTACATTTTTTAATGTTTTTTTTTAAAAAAAAAGTTTTATATTTTTGTTTTTTACATGTTATTGTTATTATTATTTCAATGTTTTAAGACTAGAATTATTAAATTTCAATGTTGAGAATTATTTCAGTTTATAAAATTAGTTTATTTAAATTTTAGTTTACCGCAACAGTCTGCAGATGTTAAAAAACAAACATGCTTCTTATTATAGGCTGCAGCCGTTTGTTCCACCTCTTCTGCTACAGAGGATTGCAGAGGTGGTCTGCAGACTTCATGAATTTTCGCTTCGAAAAAACAAACAGCACCTAAACTTTGAGTTAGTTTTGCTTAGTACATTTTGTTGTATGTTTCCTTTTAACTTAAGCTAAAATTTAGTAGTTAGATCAACCACATGTGGCCTCGCATTTAGGTGTTGTTTGATTTTCTGAAGCAAAAATTCATGAAATCTGCGGACTACCTCTGCAACCTTTTGCGGTAGAATAGGTGGACCAAACAACTGCAGACTATAATAAAAAACGTGTTTGTTTTTTTAACATCTGCATACTGCTTCTGATATTAAAAAATTAAAATAAACTAATTTTATAAATCAAAAATAGTTTTTAAATACGGAAAATTTAATAATGTATAACATTTCGACAAAAATTAATGATAATTCAATAAAAAATAATGATATTTCAACAAAAATAATAAAGATATTTAGTAAAAAAATAATGATATTTCATCAAAAATTATCATTATTCAATATAAAAAACGAAAAAAAAAATCAACAAGAATAAATAAAAAAAATTAAATAAAAAATAAAATAAAATTTCAACAACATATAATAAAAAATTCAGCAAGAAAAAAAAAAGGTTGGAAGAGGCAGTACAAGTATTGCGTCAAACAAAGCACGCGCAGAGGTTTTTGACTCTAAATACTTCTAAAAAACAAACAACTGCGAGATGAAAAGTGTTGCGCGTGTGCTGCGCCGCGCAACAATAAGAGGTCTGAAGAAGTTTTTTCCAAAAAACAAACAGCACCTTAGTCATTCATGTTCAACAATAACAATCAACCATGGTTTTGTGTTTTTGTGGTAGAGTAGTAATAGTTCGCACATCATGACCAACAATAATCTAGCTAGGTACTTCTATAGTTGTCCATTAATAGTAATTTCTTCACATAAAATAGTGATTTTTTAATCTTCTGTCCGACACCCTAATTTATATTTTTTGAACAATTCAAGTTTTCGTTTTACAAGATGTGTAAACCCTCCTATGTGTCCTAATTCCATGGCCACTATATTTGCTTTATTGATAATAATCGACAGACTGGAAGCAATTGTTGATCAAGCTGAAAGAGATTCAAGGAACTTCAAGTTGGGGCTCATTCTTAGTTGGGTTGTGTTGTTGCTACTTGTCTTAGGTTGGAATTAGTGGCAAATGTTATTGGACTTTTTCATTTTAGGTTGCACAGAATGTCTTTTTTTCTAAAGCATTGTTTTTATTGCAAAATGGCATGTCTATGTAAATGTCATTGTTTACATACTAGTGAAGTAAGGAATGGGTCGTATGTTGACAAAACTCATATTTATTCTCCATTACATGGTACTTATGACATAATGAGAAATAACTTCAAACATTACAACAAAATCACCACACCAAAACTAATAAGAGTATAAGACAACTCATTAGTAAATAACATATTATTTCCAGTTTTGATTTAAAATAATGGCACCACATGACCTGTTTTAACAAAACATGAAATGTTTGCCAAACACATGGACACATATTTTCCTAAACATAACCACGTACCTAGTATCTCCTTAAACAAACACCAACAAAATTCTTAAAGATATGACCATTAACATTAACATAACCATTTTCAAATACTAACTCGATTATTTTTTCTGACCTCCACCTTGACCGTTTCATGTTCTTCCATTATGCCATTATTGAAGCATTTCCTCCAAGTAACAAAGAATATATATATATATATATATATATATATATATATATATATATATATATATATATATATATATATATATACCTTCAATTCAAATATTTTCCCATTATAAAAATCAACATTTTAAACTACACCCAATAAACATGTCTTCGCATTAGAAAGCTCTTTAAGCCATGTTCTCCACTTAGCTTTATTTCTAAAGCACATACATACTCCCAATCATCATTTTATATAACCTATACATCTTCAAACATACTCGTATATGCATCACCAACTACATTACGTTGGTTTGTTGGAAACCCTACCCATTATGCTTTCATGTCAACTGTGTAATAGAAATCAATCACACATACTTTTATTTCCTCCACAAAAAGTTTGCCTCATTATCTATGGCTTAAGTATCCTTACTTGAGTTATTGTCTTCTTCTTCCTTTGAGATATGGCTCTTCCATGTTACTTCCATATGAGTTCTAGCCAAAGAATGGCTCAAATTCTTGAAAATGTTGTACAAATTCTTTATTTTCCACAAGAACTATCTCATCAACAACTTGGTTATCCATGTGTATTGGTTCTTTTGTGCCTTATTATTTATAAATATCATCAAAGACCAATTTCTTGTTTCATGATGATGTTTATCTATTGGACATTGTCCCTATACTTCTTAATTCATCCCTCATCACCACGTCAAATTGTCCATCTCAATCATTGTTCTCAACCATCATTTCATTGCCACCCTCTACTTCTTGTAGACTTTTATGAAGAAGAACTTCCTCACTCTCATCTAACTCTCTAATGATCACATGAGAGGAATTATTAGAAGTGTAGGATCCCAATGAATGTTACAAATGCGGAATCAAAGAATGATTGCATAATCGATAAGAACCGATCTAAAGTTTAAGCATAATTTGTATAGATATGGAAGAAAGTACAAAAAAATATAGAAGCATGAGTTGGATTACTACACTACTCTCTCTCTCTCTCACTCTATTGATCTCTATCTATCTATCTATCTCTCTCTCTCTCTCTCTATATATATATATATATATATATATATATATATATATATATATATAGAGAGAGAGAGAGAGAGGGAGGGAGAGAGAAAACTAGACTAGATATCAGTACAATGGGAGCTCTCACAAACCTATACATGAAAACTATACAAATATATATAGGCAAGCTCTACCTAAAAACCCATATCACAAAGGGAAAGCCTAAGACACCATCTAATGAAGAGATTTGCACCCTAACAAGAAGACATGCAATAGGCCATAAGGATGTTAACCCATACTTTTTTGTGACATCCCCAATTTCGCGGTCAGAAAAGACCGATTTATTTATGCTTTGTTTTAAAATCAAAGTAATACTTTTTAAGGAAAACAGTTGCGGAAATTGTCCCAAAAAACAAAATATGATAACCATTTATCAAAATATTTCTCAAAGAGAATGTATTTTCATTAAATAATAAAACCTCAGGATGTCATGTTCCGATACAAACAAAAAGCATAAACAATATAAAATAGACCTTACAATAGTTATTTATAACTACTGATCTATAATCCAAATTCTCTCGTCAATTCCACCAACGTATACCCTTGTGCCATTACCTGTAATGCAAAGAAAATTGAGTGGGTCAGGCTTGGGAGCCTGGTGAGCGTATAGGGATTTCAACCCACAATAGTATAATTATTATATTTAATCATCAAACAATCAACCCAATTACTCATCCACATTATCTTTGTTTAATCTTCCCTAGAGATATTATCCTAAGGGTCACCTCCTATATCATGTTTACCTCCCATCTCCTTACATCTTATTTCCTTATATGTTTGTTCCTAAGAACTTTTCCTAAGGATCATCGCCTACATTGCATAGACAATACTAATTCGGGGATCACTCCCTCAATATGTGTCTAGTAAGGGTTAGGGTGTCATCACATGATTTTGTAGCCACAACATCGTCTGGACTCGTAAATCATAATAAGGGTCAGACTATCATCACATGAATACGCAGCCACAACATCGCCTGGACTCGTAATTCATAATAAGGATTAGAATATCATCGCATGAATATGCAGCCACAACATCGTCTGGACTCGTAATTCATAATAAGGGTTAGAATATCATCGCATGAATACGCAGCCACGACATCGCCTGGACTCGTAATTCATCACCTATCTATCATCACCTAATTATCATCACCATTTTATCCTCACTTATCTCTTATCACATTATTTCAACACAGATCAACTATTTCATCTACCCATGTTCTACCCAACATAGTTGTAGATATAAATTACATATACAATTTAAATCATTTAACACCCGTATAAAAACATCAATTCCAAGCCCATCTCAAATAGATAGATAATATATAACACATAGCATGTATTTCATGGCTAATACTTTATATTTATGTGTTAGAAGAAAGTAACTACACACTCACCCAAAACACATATACTTAATACATTCAAACAATACTTGTATTAAAATTGTTTTTATGAAAGGGACTATACACTCACTTGATCAGAAGATGATCGGACAGCACTACGGCTCTAAGAGTAGTATTCTTCGGTGAAACCGGGATCACTTCACACACCGGGTTTCCCGCGGATAGAGCTTCGGCTCGGAAACTCTTTTATTCTCGGGATCTTCAGGCTTCGGGACTTGCTTTGGGTTTCGGGGTTGATATCGGGGCTTCGGGGGTATTTATTTGCACGTAAATCGGTGCAATACAAGTGAGAGATGAGAGAATGAGCAACCAAACTCGACTGACCCTTGATTTCTATTTATAGGGAAAATTTCTCATTTCCCACGTCGTGGGCTTGATCGTCACTGCATGCGTCATCGCAAGTTGCGTCTGGGGGATTCCAGGATGTGTCAGAAGACTTGACACTGACAGATTGGTATTTTTCCCTATCTGGATTTTCATTACACAAAAGAATAAATACAAATACAAGTAATGGGCTACAACAACTACGTGGGCTAAACTAATACAAATGGGCTACATATAATAATACATATACACTAATACACCCCCGCAGTTTGAGCAGGAGGTCGAGGGAGAATGCTCAAACTGGATCTGAAATCCGTGAAGAGAGATGATGGCAGTCCCTTGGTGAAGATGTCGGCGTACTGTAGAGATGAAGGGACATGAAGAACACGGATTTGACCTGTATCAACCTTGTCTCGAACAAAATGAATATCCATCTCTATATGTTTGGTGCATTAGTGCTGAACAGGATTGGATGATAAGTACACAGCACTGACGTTGTCACAGTAGACAATGGTTGCTTTGGCAAGCGGAGATTGAAGTTCTCGTAGTAGATTGCGTAGCCAACAGGTTTCAGCTACAGCATTGGCGATACCTCTATATTCAGCTTCTGCACTCGAACGAGAGACGGTCGGTTGGCATTTTGAGGACCATGACAGAAGATTGTCACCAAGAAAGAAACAGTAGCCACTAGTGGAGCGTCTAGTGGACGGGCACCCTCCCCAGTCTGCATCAGAGTACACAATGAGGCCCGTAGTTGAGGATGGGTGTAGCTGGAGTCCATAATCAAGGGTACCACGTACATAATGTAGAATACGCTTTAATGCATGAAGGTGTGGTTCCCTAGGGTCGTGCATGAAGAGGCAAATCTGTTGCACGACATAGGAGAGGTCCGGACGGGTGAATGTGAGGTACTGAAGACCACCCGCCAAGCTGCGATATAAAGAAGGGTCCGAAACTGGAGGGCCTGAAGGATCCAATTTGGACTGAGTATCGGCAGATGTGCCAGAAGGGTTGCAGTTAGACATGTTGGCTCTCTCAAGAAGTTCCATCGCATATGTGCGTTGAGAGAGGAATATACCCTTGTTGTCACGCGTGGCTGCAATACCCAAAAAAATATGATAAGTCTCCTAGATCCTTCATGGCAAACTCAGATGCTAGAAGAGAAATGATGCGCTGCATGAGATCTGTGGTGGAAGCTGTGAGGAGAATGTCATCCACATATAGTAGCAATTTGTAACACCGGATTTTCAAACAATTTTTTTTTTTTTCGATTTTTATAAAAACATAATTCCATCAATATTCATAGAAACAACCATTTTAATTGTTCAACAAAATAGTACAAAATCCCAAGATCAAAATGTCAAGCTCCAAACGTGTGTGTACGGATCAAGCCGGCGCCTTCCCGCGGTCGTCACTAGTACCTGAAACAATAACATCAACACTGTAAGCACAAGGCTTAGTGAGTTTCCCAAAATACCACATATAGCACATATTAGCCACTCTAGGCTATAGCTCTGTGGGTCCGTGCACCCAAACTCTGTGAACCCTCAGGTTCCAACTCTGATAATCATGCACCACATAAATCACATAGAAATCATGCAGTACAACACATCATATATATAGCACACAAATACTCTATCACGTAGCTCTGGTTACCTACTCAAGGTAAAGTATAGTGAGAAGACTCACCTCGCGTGTCTCGGTAAGCCGTAACCCTGAAATCGCTAAACACTCGATCTGCCGAGCTGAAGTCCCCCTATAGCACAATACATCTCTAATTAACACTTTCCCAACTAGGGTTGACCACACTATAACAAGACAATCTAGGTCAACGCTGGTCAACGGTCAACTTGACCGGACTCGGCGAGTGCACTATAGCGACTCGGCGAGTCTGAGCGCATACACCAATTTCCCTGGAATCCTCTCTTGACACGTCGAGTATTTCCCCCAACTCGACGAGCTCCACCTGGCACGAGTTGTGGGGCCACCACGACTCAACTCGCCGAGTCTCAAGAACAACTCGGCGAGTCCGGTTTGACTCGGTCCACCTGACCATCCTGACTCCCCCTTGACCCACTGAGTTCACTCATCCCAACTCGGCGAGGCCACTCACTGAGTGGTCGTGCAATATTCAAGCTACTCGCCGAGTCTGTTCTTCAGACTCGGCGAGTCCGTGCCATGCACTGACTCAATCTTGCTCTAAAGGCCAGATCCAGTCCATTAATCCATAGATCCAGTCCCTCCAAGCTTATTTAGCACGTAAAGTCACAATCTTGATGCACATATAACCTCTACATGACCATAAATGATGTTTTTGACTCAAATACTTCAACACAAGGTCAAGGACTCCATTTCCACCCATAAAGCTTGATGAGTGAGGCCCTCTGGACCTCTATGGATCCAGATCCATGGTATCAACTCAAAGAGGGAACCAAAGGGGCACCAAATCACCCCATAAATGACCACATTAAGCCCTAAATTGCATCAAACTTCACCAAACAGAAAATGGTCCGAAAATAATACCTCTAGGTTGATGATCCAAGCTCCAAATCCACGAAATAGCAACCTCCTTTGCTTCCTCTTGCTTAGGGCCTCCTTCTTCTTGCTAAACAACACACACAAGATCAAGATTGGCTCTCTTTCCTTCACAAAACGCTCAAGAACTCTAGGGACACTCTCTGGGGTTTGGGTGAGCACAAATGACGGCCATAAGGCCCCTTAAATAGGCCTCAAACCCGGAGATTTAGGGTTTCATAACACAGCGCAGACTCGCCGAGTCCATACCCTGGACTCGCCGAGTCCAAGTACGCACCCTCGATCAATCCCGCGTCCCTACTCGGCGAGTCCGAGCTCCAACTCGCCGAGTCTCTCTCACAATATATAAAAATTCAAACTTACAAGATACCTGGTAAAAATCCGGATGTTACAACTATGCTACTTCAGTGCCCCTACAAAAAATAAACAGAGAAGAGTCGCAACGGCTGTGTGTGAAGCCAATGTTGGTGATGTAAGAAGCAAAGAGTTGAAACCATGCACGAGGTGCTTGTTTCAAACCATAAAGAGACTTCTGAAGGTGGCACACATAGTCAAGATGAGTAGAGTCTCGAAATCCTGGTGGCTGGTGCATGTAGACAGTCTCATGGAGATGGCCATGTAAAAATGCATTTTTGACATCGAGCTGGTGTATAGGCCATTTTCGAGAGACAGAAATGCTCAAAACAGTCCGAATGGAAGCCGGTTTAACTATCGGGCTAAAGGTCTCCTCACAATCAATACCGGGTTGTTGACTTTTTCCATTCGCTACCAATCTCACTTTATAGCGTTCAAGGGAGCCATCCGCCTTATGTTTCTTCCTGTATAACCACATAGAGCGAACAATATTGGCTCCTTGTAAGAGTCCACGTCTGATTATCAATAAGAGCACAAAATTCATCTTGCATGGCAATGGACCAATTAGGGTCTTGAAGGGCTTGGAGGTGAGATTTAGGCATGGGAGATTCGACAGTGGTGTGTAGATTTAGGCGTTGGATGGGTTTAGAAATGCCAACACGAGAGCGAGTGACCATGGGATGAGGGGAGGGAGTAGGTATGGGGTCCTCAGTGTTGGATTAGTGTCTAAGTCCATAACTATTTTGGTATGTACTTGACCCGATGGTGCATGGTCCTTTTGGGTTGCCTTCACTAAAGCAACTTGATTGGAGAAATGAATAAAGAGAGAGAGAGAGGATAATATGATTTATTAATATGTTATAAGAATAATATATTAAAGGAGAAATCATATCTGTTTAATTAATATTGGTCAATAATTAATTAAGAATTAGTTTTGTGATCAAATGTAATTAATTAAACTAGAGGGGCTGATTTGTAATTATGTGATAGTTACAAAATAAGGTAAGGATTATCTTATTTATATGGTGGACGAATTTAAGGTTGGAAAGCCTTAGAATTCGAGTATGATAAGGATTCAAGGATTATCTTATTGGTTGCTTAATGGATAATCAACTAGATAAGGATAATGACTGAAACCCTATCTCTACACCTATATAAACACCCCTAGGGTCATGAATTCGGGTATCCCTTCCCAAGAGGTCCTAGATACGAATTCTAACCTCTCACCTCTCTCTTTATACCTTCTCCATTTGCTTATGGTGTTTGTGAGCCATTAGAGGAGTGACACTTGTGACTCTAAGCATTCCAAAGTCAATCCAAGGTGGAATTGGGATTGTTATTGCTACATAACAATCAAGGTATGTTCTTAAACCTAATTATATGTTAATGTCAATTTCCATATGTTAGAATTAGGGTTTATAGTCTTGGATTCAAAGCATGTACAATAGAGAAACCTAGATCCAAGCATTAGGGTTTGTATGAGCACATAGGATGTCTTATGACGAAAACCCATCACTCAGTTGTGGGAGACCCGTGATTAAGAGGAGTGGTGTCAGGAGTGGTATCCGAGGGCATTGGGATAGGGTTTTCGGTGGTAGGGGAACCAAAAGGAGGAGTGGGGGAGTCGGGTTGAGAAGTGTTGGAAAAAAATGTCACGATACGAAGGAGGAATGTCAGAAGGAGATGTATCAAGGAAAGAGTATGAGGGAGGATGATTTGGAGAAAAGGATTTAAAAGGAAAGATTGTTTCCTTGAAGACCACATGGCGAGATATAATAATATTTCGAGTAGTAAGGTCAAAACATCTAAACCCACGGTGATTTGAGGGGTAACCAAGGAAGATGCAAGGGGTGGATCTTGGAGCAAGTTTGTGAGGAGTTGGAATATGTGGATAACAAAGACAACCAAAGACACGAAGATGAGATAATTGCGGAGGTTTTTGGTATAATTTGGTGAAAGGAACGTCATTATTTATGGAGGATGAGGGTATGATGTTGAGAAGGTGGGTGGCCATGTGGAGCCCTTCAACCGAAAACGTGGGTGGAAGATGAGCTTGGAATAATAAGGTACGAATTATGTTGTTTATAGTTCGAATCATACGTTCCGACTTTCCATTTTGTTGGGAAGTGCGAGGGCATGAGAAACGAAAGGAGATCCCATGCTGATAAAAAAAATTATGAAAGTGTTTGTTATCAAATTCACCCCCGTGATCACATTGAAATTGTTTGATTTCAGTTTGAAATTGATTTTGAATGCAGGCACGAAAGTGTAAAAATTTACCAAAAACATCAGATTTATATCGTAACGGGTAAACCCATAAAAAATGGGAGAAATTATCAAGAAAAATAATATAGTACTTTATGCCACTGGTGCTTGGAATCGGAGATTCCCACAAATCAGAATGTATAATGTCAAAACAAGCAGAAACATTCGAGTTTGATTTAACAAAAGGTAATCTAATGTGTTTTCCAAGCTGACACGCATGACAATTGATATGAGACGAAGTCTTATTACATGAAATAAAATGACTGGAAAC
The DNA here is from genome assembly GCF_052625555.1 of Lactuca saligna. NCBI lineage: Eukaryota > Viridiplantae > Streptophyta > Magnoliopsida > Asterales > Asteraceae > Lactuca > Lactuca saligna. Next base: position 179,820,921 of record NC_136418.1, read on the forward strand.
CAATTTATTGAAAACACTAGCGCCCGGGTGGCCAAGTCGTTGATGCCATAAAGATGAGCTGTCAGCGACGGGGGCAACGGAAGACTGAAGAGACGAAGGAATAGGATATAAATCGCCAGAACTGTCACACCTAAGTAGGACCTGATGGGTTGCCAAATCCTTCACAAAAAATCCAAATGGGTCAAATTCAATAGAAACTTTATTATCAGACGTAAAACGACGCACAGAGATTAAGTTTTTGATAATATTGGGTGTGACAAGGATGTTATGAAGATGTAAGGTTCTATGAGGAGTGTGTAATTTAGACTGGCCAGAGTGAGTAACGGGAATAGATTGTCCATTGCCAACAAAAACGGAATTTATATTGCAATTATTTGTAATAGACGAGAGACTACCTGTATCGGAGGCGAGGTGTGAAGTTGCTCCCGTATCCATGTACCAGTTTGCGTCGGTTCCATCATTCAGCGACATGGAGTTGAAAGCTTGAGTTAAATCAGTCGGTTGATCTTGTGCCATTGGAGGGAACCATTGCCACGGAGGTTGAAGGGTAGGAGAGATCGACGTATGGAGAGCGTGGGCAGCGGTATGTCCAGGTGTAGTAGCAGCAGAAGAGGGTGATGGTGGAGGGCCAAGGATGCTTGGTGGTTGAGTAGTTGGTGGAGTTGTGGCAGAGAAGCGACGGGGCTGTTGAGGGCTGAGGTTGCTAGGTGGGTATCCGGGCCAGAACGGGGGGTAACTCCATGGGAAGGGATGCCAAGGCAGCTGGTATTGCTGCCAAGGCAGCCGCTATGACTGATGACTTGCAGAAGACGCAGGAGGAGGCTAGCGGCGTTGCTGCTACTCGGTGTTGTGGTTGCCATGGCGTCGCTGCTGGTTGGGGCGGCGATTTCCACGGGATGAGGTGGAGTTGTTGCGGTTGTTGTTACCAGCAAGAAGAACAGATGAGGATGAT